>NC_084955.1:15492042-15562042 GCF_949316205.1 Platichthys flesus
TGCACTGTTTGACTGGGACATCTTCAGCTCTGATAACATTCGATCACACCTCCCCTTCCCTCTTTACCAAAAAGTCCACAGACTGGACGAGCCGGAGCCAAAACACAGATAAACAGTACTCATAAACCTTGCTTTCTTTTTTTATGCTGGATGAGCTGCCACCCAGATGGAGAGAGGACGGTGATAAGTCATTTTCCATTGTCCGTCTCAGCCTCCGTCATCCTCCCCCAAGTGAGAAAAATGGGAGGACCGAACAAAAAGTGATAAAACATTTGAGCAATTGTCTTTTATACTGGTGAAAAGCATTTAGTTGGTTGTCCATTTGTGAAAAGACATTCTTGATTGGTTGTCCTGAAGAGTGGAAAGCATGATTGGCTCTCTCTGTTCTGCATCAGACAGAGTGGAACGAGTCTCTCTCCTGGACGTGTGCGTGTGCTCCTCAGGGGGAAAACACCTGAACAGGACGTGAAGTGGGTCTTTGTTTGCGTGGTCCGGCCGGGCTGTCAGTAGGGCAAAGTGTCCAGGAACCTGTCGATCAACGGTGGAGGCGGTACCAGGTCCTCCAGCTTCAGGTAGAAGATTCGTTGAAGGCCCTGGGTTCTCTGGGAGCGGAGCTCTGCCCTCAAACCCAGAAGGCGACTCAGAGGGGGCGCGGCCTTGGACGAGGATGAAGAGGGGCCGCAGCCCAGGTGGTCCCTGAGACAGGAAATCACTTTATTCTGCAGCTCCTCAACGCGCTTTGAGTCCTTCAGACCCGGGACTTGCTCTGAGGAGAGACACAGACGTCAGGGGATTAATTCGTTAAACGGCAAAAATTAAGTCAGTGAAGAAAAGAAATACACAAACACCTACACACGCAAACACACACACACACACCAGAGCTCATTCAGCTGAAGGAGCATTAGCTACATCTTCTTTTATATTGAATTCCATGTCATTAGCCTCTATGGCTCATGGTCCTAACAGGCCTTAACCTGTCGCACTCACTACAGATCAATACACAGTCTAACCTAATAAGCCCCCTGTACACTGTTTATATGCACACTCTCTGTCTTCGACCCCCCCCCCCCCACAAACACACACACACACAGACACACAAAGACACATACACACAAACCATACATATCTACCAGACACACAAATAATCCCTGCAATTTAAGACACTGACAGATACAACAGTGCACAACAATTAGCAAATTATTCCACCCTGTGAGCAGCCAAATTAAATTAGAGACACATCCGCACACATCCACACACAACCACACACGCTTGCACACATACACAAACACACACATGGCTGCCCATAGCAACTCCAGTGGCACCCGTACCAAGCTTAATGTGACACTAACTCATTCTGTAGAGAACAGGGTGTCCAGCCCCCCCCCCCCCACACACACACACACACACAGACACACACACAGACACACACAGACACACACACACTCAAGCTGTGCTGCAGGGAGGCTGTCGGTGAGATCAGGCTCACTTTGAGGTATCCATTATCCGAAGCCTATTTATTGTTTGTTTATGTGATTCTTTTGTTTGTTTCTGTGTTTGCGGCTGCGGAGTCACTCCAGCCCTCCTTTCACCGCAGCTTTCAGACCTCTCACACACTCTCGCTCTCTCTCCTCGCTCCCCCTATCCCATCTTTCTCTGTGTGTGCGAGCTCCTGGGGAGGGATCGATGGTTGCCTTTCTGCACAGGCCACTCTGAAGCAGTCGATAGCCTGGTGACTCTGGCGGCTCTGTTGTGGCGGTGGGCCTGTGTGCTTTGCCGAGGTGGCCGAGTGCCACTGAGAACAGCGCAGACGCCATTCCGGAGCTGTGCTCCGCGGTGGGCTGGTCGATCAGGCACAGAGTTAAGTGCTCCCCCAGAGAGTGAGGACGGGGTTGGAGGGCTTAGATAGTGGCAGAGGAGGTGGAGGAAGAGGAGGTGGCGGGGGGGCGGGTGAGGTAGGGAGGCTGAGCGTGGGGGGAGGGGTATTTTAGCCATTACACGTTTATGTACAGATTATACAGGCTCTGACGTGAAGGTGTAAAACATGAAATGTGAACACTTAATTGCAGTGGCGTCACCTTGGGCTTCGTCTGTAATTGACTGTTTCTAATGCATTCGTAATGAAACGTACTGACAACTCAACTGCTGCCTCTCCTCCTGCGTCTCAGGTGTGTGTTCCCAGAGAGCGCCGTGACTCTCCCTCCATTTTTCACACATGCACACTGATTAGAGAGTGGGCCAGGTGCGTGGCAGGTGCAGCAGGTGCTTCTGGGTATCAGGTTCTGGTTTCAGGCAGGGATGTGTGAGAACACGCATGCACATGTGTGTTTTTGGGTGCATGTGTGACGTTAGTGGATGTATCCACCTGATCACTGTCACATTGAATCAGCCACAGACAAAGCTCTGGACAAAAGATGGTGTGTGTTTGTGTGTGTTTGTGTGTGTGTGTGTGTGTAGATTTGTATCTGTGTATTTATGTAAAATACGCTTGATTGACAGTGTTTGTTTTTGTTAAGCAAGGGGCAGCTGGGAACCTCATGGCAAGACACCTTTCAAGACTTTGCTTTTAAAAATGTTGCTTTCTCCTGACGGTCATTTTGAGATTTTGAAAGTCGACATCACGGGCTTATGTTTGTTACCTGTGAGCAGTACGAGGGCGGCCAGGCAGGAGAAGGCAGAGGCGTCCAGGTTTAGGCTCTGTAGGTGGTTGGCGAAATCCCGGACGGAGTCCAGCCACTCTCCGAACCCACGAAGGCACTGGAACCTGTGCAGCACCAAGCCATTACAGAACACAAGTTTGTCCTCTGACAACACTGACCTGGGAAACAGAGAGAAAAGGGAAAAGACACTGGTTAGATCTCACTTCAAATGAAATGCCACATTTTCCCTCATGTATTGTAAATATGGCTGCAGATACAGGGGCAAGGAAACAATTACAATAAAACAATGAGAAAACCTGGCAGCACGCACACTCACACACAAGCGGGACTCACATCAAACACAGGCATGCGGCTGATTAAGGTTGCGTTTTCCAAATTATAGCATTTGAAAACATTCCTGTTTCCTTCTTCGGCAGGGCGGGGTGAAGGGTTAGGGCAGAGAGCTGCTCTGTGTGTGTGTGTGTATTTGCAGATAGGTAAACTGTTGCGGCTTTAATGTGCCCGGGCTGCGGTGTGCAGTGGAAACACAAAGCCTTAATGAGGAAATGAAAAGGCTTCTCGGATGCATTTAACCATCAGCTCCTCACGACACACAACATCCCACTCCTTCACCATCGAGCAGAGAGGGAGAGAGAACAAGCGGCGAGTGAGGGAGGGCTATGACTGGTTCCTATTAGAGAGCGGGGCTTTCTTCAGAGGGCTGGTACCGTGTTTCTAGTCGGAGGATCTGAACAAGACAAAGGCCTGCGCGAAGATAAGACAGATTGAATATGCAGGACAAAGGCGAGGGAGGCTGACGTGGGTTGCTGGAGAACAGCTGATGGTGAGAATAGCGAGAGAAAGGAGGGGAAACGAGGGGGGTTAAAGAGGGGGGAAGCCTCAAATTACACCCTGCACAAACATTGGTTTAGCAGTTATGAGGAGAAGATGAAATGCCATTTGTGTCCAATTATCCTCACTACGGTTTAAAAGGGCTACTCCACCCACTCTCGGCACAACACACGCACGCAGATGCTCGCACATCATGGGTTTCCATCAGCCGTACAAATATAGCTATCAGGACCAAAATGTTGATCCACGAGTGAGAGACGGGGGAGAGAGACGTGAAAGCAGAGGGAGGAGAGAGGATCACTCATGGAGAGGAGGCAGATGGATGGGATGGATCCATCTTCTGTCACTGAGGAAAATTGAAAGATGAATTTATTTTTCTATTTCACTCTCCTTGTCGTCTCTTCCAGGCGAGGAGATTGAAGTCAGCATCCTTCAGATACACACCTGCATGCTTGACAACCACCTTGTATATAGAATAACCTTTTACACTATTCATTATAATGTATAATATATATATATATATATATATATACCTGTATGTATGTATATATATATATAGTCTATTTTTAGTCCCTGTATGTATTCTTACTGTATAATGTCTTGTACAGTTTCTGTAAATTGAACAAAATAAATTAAGCATTGCATCAGTTTTATGGTTGCATTTTTTTCAATTTTGAAAAAACTAAAACTATTTATTTTGCTTGTTCCTAAAACATTTCTCTCCGATGTGACACTTTACCACATGCAGCACAATGCATTTGAATGATGGGATTTAATTTAATTTGTGGAATAGTCAACAACGTCTTAACTGTCTGTGATTCTTGGTTGACAATGTCTGCGTTGTAAAGCAAAGCAGAAAAACAAAGCCGCCGAGTAGAGAACACGGGTTGAGAACAACGTCAAGTGTCATTTCTCAATAATCTGACCCATGTCTGATTATGAGCAGAGCTTCAGAGACAGGCTGGCAGACAAGCAGTCCAGCAGATGTGCACACACGCGCACGCACACACACACACACACACACACACACACCGCTGGATGACTGCCACACATTCCTCTCCCCCCTGACTACGCTGTCACCACGGCAATCAACCAATAACCACAGAAACTGTTTGGTAACGGGCTGCTTGCAGCAATGCCGGCCCAGAAGAGCGGAGCAAATTTGCTCTACACACACTGAGCACACACTGAGCACGCACACACACGCACACACACACACACACAAACTCTCGGGCATACAGACGTACACTCGCGGTGGGGGTTCGCGAGGCATCTGAGTTCAGTGTGGGGTCAACGCAGGGCTCGGTCGACGGCGAGATAGAGCAGTGTGGGCCACGTCGTTTCTTCCCCCTCTCTCACGGAACGGGGAGAGAGTAAGACAGTGCCGTGTTTGTGTCTTTTCCACTGTGCCGTGGGAGTTTGGCTGATGGGAACATGAGCAGTGTGTGTGTGTGTGTGTGTCAGTGTGTGATTATGAGTGTGTTTGATACAGGCCCCTATGAGTCCACAGTTTAATGTGAGTCAGAGTCCCAGCCTGATCCCCCTCCTGCTGGGACTGTGATGTCACCACCACCCATCCTCTGCCCACCCTGCACCTGGACCTACGCTGGGAGGAGAAGACAAAGTTGGGACTCTACATCATCAGTGAGTGAGTGTGTGTGTGTGTGTGTGTGTGAGTAGGTGCACTTGTGTGTCTGGCTGTGTTGGTTTCTGCCTTGGACAACAGTGCAGACAAAAGGATGAGCTTGTAGCCCGACCCCCCCCTCCCGCCTATAAATTTAACCAGCCACATGCCTTACAAGAGCAGGCCGGTAGCCCAGGGCGATCCTGGAGCCGAGATGGGCCGGGGCAGTCATAATGGCACCACAGGTATCCACGAGTGAGACACACACACACACATAACTTTCCCAACCACCCACATCCCAGGACGCGTGAGGTAAACGTAGCTGACCCCCCCCCCCCCTTCTTTTTCTTATCAGTCAGCTGAATTGAATATGTATTTCCTTCCATAACGGCCCTTTTCAGTGTCTCAGCTGACTACCTTTCAGATGGAATTGATCCTGTCAATTCACAGCTCACAATGTGAGCACAGTTTCAGACTGCAGGACGCACACAGAGCTCTCTGTGCGTCAGCTATCAGACGAGCCGAGCGGAACTCTGTGGGTGCAGCTGCTGTCATAGCTACAGACTCCATTCATAATTTTCGTTCATATGGTCGATTACTCAGATCCACTCCTCCTACTCTGGAGATACACCAACACATCAGCACGCAGCTTTGCCAGCACAGTTACACACTGTGCTGTGATGATAGAACACATCCACTGCCTGCTGTCCATAACACAACATGAGATGCCAAATGAGCTTAAGTCGCTGAAGAAGTGGAAGGTTTGATATGTGAGTGTACACTAGTTCTCCTCCATCACATCACTGTGCTGTGTTGTGCTGGTATGAAACTGAATCTCTGTGGCCTCTTACCTGTGAGCCAGTCTCAGGACGAACAGCTCCAGGAAGGCAGAGTCTATGAGCAGGTTCTGATCGTCACGCTGGAGCTCGGAGAAGCCGGGCAGCCGGTCGGCCCAGCACCTCGTGGTCTCCATCGAGATGGTGAGCAGCCTGTAGAAGAGCTGGATGTGCTCGGCGTCTGAGGAGGAGGAGGGGGGGTCGGCAGCACTGAACTGTGGCACACGGAGAAGGAGGAGAGAAATTACTTCCAAAGCTGTATGTGAACTCATGAATGTATTTGCGGAAGTGGAATGAAACATTGTGGGTGTGGGAGGGGGGGGTACCTGGCTGTAGTCGAAGTCACGGGGCGTGCTGTGGGAATAAGCCCTGAGCAGAGCGGAGAGCAGGCTGAGGGGCGGAGAAGGTGGAGACCCTTCTGTCTGCAGGGGGCTCTTTGGTTTGGAAGGAAGACGGCCTCTGCGCCCCTTCAAGCTATCAGTGCGCACCACTGTGACACAGAGAGGATCGAGGTCAACAGGCAATAATGACAAGGTTCTTCAGCCTAAGCGGAACTTCCTTTGTTTTGGTCAGAGGAATTTCAGGAAGCTCTGTTCCTCAGGAGCTCCAAAACATTCCCACAGTTCATACACAGAAGGCTACCAGCCAGCAGATGGCAGTGAAGCTATTCCAAGGTCTGCAGACCTGTGTTCATGGGAAAGAGAAACAGGTGTGTCTGTGTGGGTTTGTTTGTGTTTAGGTCTGTGTGTGGATATATCGCATGGCATGTGACAGGTGAGAGACCTCAAACACATTAGTGCTGCATGATTCTGATTTTACACAAAACCAAAAACATCTACGTGCACCGATGACACGATGGAAAAATGGAGAGTATGAGAACATGTGAGCAGGCTAGTCACCTTTTCTTTGTCCCAGCTTTGAAACAAGCCCAGATTTAGACGTTTCAAAGATGATGGGTACTTATTGTTATCGTGTATTTTCCTTTTTGCTTCCTCCACTGGAGAAGGGAGTTAGTTCTGCATGGATGTGTGTGATGCCGCCACAGGCCTGGTCATTAGAGCCTATTAAACCCTAATTGCACAGACAAACTTCATGGACTGGAAGTCAGATATCCGCGGCGGCGCCCTGGTTGTGTGTGTTTCATTTAAAGGTCCAATTTGCAGTATTTAGCAGCAATATTATATCTGGTCATGTTTTCATTAGTATATAATCACATGAAACTAAGAATCACTGTGTTTCGTAACCTTGTGAGCCCTTCATGTCAACAGGAGTGGGTCCTCTTCCACGAAGTCTGCCATGTTGTCTTTCTATGGTACCCCAGAATGGACAAATTAAACCCTGCTTTAGAGGGGGTCTTTCACTTTTGCAACTGTATATTACCTGAAGGCCACTGTAGGCTGTGGATTAATTTGGCTAAAATATGCAACCTCGCTAATAGATGCCAATAGGTGCATCAGGTGTGTGTTTGTGTTTGTGTGTGTGTGTGTGGGCGCGCTCTCGTACCTTCCTTCACCATGCCCACACTGAGACACTTCTGGAAGCGGCAGTACTGGCAGCGGTTGCGCCTCCTCTTGTCCACAGGACAGTTCTTACTGGCCAGACACACATACTTGGCGTTTTTCTGCACGGTGCGCTGCAGAGAGAAAGAGAGAGAGAGAGAGAGAGTGAGATGAAACATGCAAACCGATAATCAGCCTCCAAACACAATCATCCACCTAATATTTGATTTGTCTAATTCAATTTCAGCTTTTTTTCTGCCTCCCCATCAAAGAATGAAAGCGGAGGCTCGCAGGTCAGATTTTAATTACGCGCTGAAAGGCGGCGGTGACATCAGTATAATTAGATAAAATTAATTTTCCAACAAGACTCGCCTGCAGGAGGGACAATTTTATTAGCGGCCGAGTTGACAATGGGGACCGAGCGCGTGGCGTGCCGTGCCGAGGCGGGTCCCGCGAGACAGTGAGGGGGGGTCGGTGGGGGGCGGCCGCACGAGCTGCGTGATCAGATAGTTTGTGAAGCTCGCGGGTCAGCTCGTGGCACCTCCGGGCCCACGCGCCTCGCGCCTCCTCCCAATGGGCCCCGCGGGAGCGGTTTTCTCCTTGACTGGCTCCAGCGATTATTACTGACCTTATTAAGATGAAACCAGAAACGGTCCACGTGGGAGCCGGGTGCGCTCCCATCGCGCGTGGACAGGGGACAATAATAATAATAATAACATAAATGCTGGAGAATGGCCGAACGTGCCCGCGCGCAATCACTCTACTCACAGTTCCCTGGGGAGAATTAGAAGTAGGTGATTTTCATAGCTCGACACTGAACTTCAGTTTTATGCAGCGCAGAGTGAGATGGGTGAGTTTATTTAAAGTAAAGTAAGCAGGAGTAATTACCGCTCATGCAAACTAACCACAGACCACAGCCTGCCATCACTTCATGTCCCAGGTGAGGCCTCCTGAGGCATGAGAACACTCTTGGGCGCGCCTTTGCCTGGAGTCCACAAAATAACTCCATGTGCACTCCACTCACTCTGCCTGTCAGACTCCACTACAGTAACTACAGCACCCGAGCAAACTATAAAGCAAAACAAACGGAAACCCGCGCAAAGTGTCGTGGCCTCATCTCTTCTCTAGCGCCGCTAAAACACATCAAAACAAATAAATCCAATTAGGAACCCCTCGCGCCACACATGCCCGCGCTCCCGGGAGACCAATAACACACCAATTATTTCATATGCTCCGGCGCGAGCGCGGAACTGGCGCGTAATGGTCGCCAGCGCCGGATGAGAGTGGTTGCCATGGCGCCGCAGATCACTGTGAATGTCCTCCGCTCGTCCCCTCAGTGGTCAGTGACCCGTGCGCGCGGGGATAAGTTGGTTATGGTCATTAATGTGGTTGAGGGGGAAAATAACATCCGTTTAGTGGGAGAGTCCGAACTGAACATAAGGCTGCAGGAGAGGTCGGATGACGCACTGAGACATGCGAGCATTCATTTGCACCTTTACAAGTGTGCAGCCAGGCCAACCCAAAGTTTAAAGACATTAACACCGTGTTTATATTCTGTACAAGTTGTCCAGCTGCACGGTGACATCAACGCTCTCCAGCTCTCTCAACTTAGTGACACTTTGAGGTTTAGATTTTCGATTCTCTCCATGTTTTGCACTAAGAGTGGTTTTTTTCCCCTTCAGCATCCTGAGGGTGGTTGATGCAGTTGACCCAGGTGATTGATCTAGGAAGAAATCCTTCCCTCAGTGGCCCCTGGGGCCCTAATTTTTTAGCTGGCTCCAAGAAAGGCCTGAGTTTGAGAAGATCAATTAAAGATAAATTAAGCTCTCATGCAAAGTGCTGGTGTGTGTCTCCTGCTGTCTCCTCCTGGCCTGTGTCCCTCCACTCTGCTGCGTGTGTCCTGTGACTTCGCTTCTAATAAGCGACGTGGAGCACTGGCATCTCAACAGAGACGCCACATATCAGGGCTGATATTGTAACTGATCCGTCTCTGATACTCATCAATGGGCTGCCTCTATATTTTGCAGGGGGGGGGGGGGGGGGGCGGCACACACACACACACACACACACACACTCTCACAAACACACACAGATCCAATTATCCAAATATGATTATCAAATCTTTAGATCTCTCTATTTAGGGAAGTGGATGAGTGGGTGTGCTGGAATGTGGAGTAAACTTTTTTTTGTTGTTGAATAATGTGTCCTCTAGATGTCTCCTCATGGTATCTGCTTAATCTCGCTACATTTGTACAATTTGCTTGCTATCACAAACTCAAACCTTAGGGTGGCAGTACTGTTTGTGTGGGTAAAAGAGTCTGAATTGTCGCATGACTTATGTGCACTTAAAGCACACTCACAAATGAACACTGGCTTGCAGAGGCTCCCATGCTGCGGGTGCTGCCGGGCTGGACGGAGGCATGCAGAGGCAGATTCTTGACATGTAACATGTGCTAATGGCCGTGGCTTAAATTAAAAGCCTTTAGGGACTTTGCGCCCCCTCCTCCTCTCGCTGTCTCTTGCTCTTCTCTTCTGCTTCTAAATCATTCTCCCTCTCTCTCTGCAGAGAAACTGATGGTTTGTATGGAAAAATGTGTAAAGCTATTTTGAGATAAATTATTTTATTTATTGGATAACAAAGTAATCATATCCATAAAAGATAGATTTTGGTCCTTAATGCATAAAATTGTGTTTTCTCACAAAAAATAACAACAATATCCACACTGCAATGAACTGAACTGAACTGACAGTGTATTTTAACCAACAAAACCACAGCCAGAGTTGCCTCTTTCATAATGTTTGTATTGTACTGAAGGTCGTCTTCCAGTTTAAAATTTCAAAAATGTATTTATTTACCTATGAAAAGGTTCACTATATTAATGGGAAGCATGTGAATGGAACACATTATTCTGCCAAAAATAATTAATCATGAAAAGTGAATTTCTTGTTTAGGAGCTATCCTTAATTCACAGTAAAAAAATACGCTTCAAATTGCACTAATGAAATTTAAATAAATTACAAAAAACCTCTGTTATGGTTTAATGTGTAATAACTATTCAAGAATAATTCAATCTAACCAGGAAAAACTTTTTTAAGGGACAATAAAACTATCAGGATAATGGACATGATAATATGAATATGGAAAGAAAAGTGTGTGCTTCTGCTGTGACATCCTGTACAGCAGAGTGAAAAACATGCACTCCGTACTGTATTCACAAACATGTTTTTCTATATGCGCATATGTGGTTGTGTGCATATGTTGAGTGTGTGAGTGTGTGTGCATGGTTGGCTGCATCTGCATGTGTGTGAAGGAAACGTAGTGAGGTTTGACAGGCTGTTGGCTGCAAAGCGCTGTACAGCAAGCAGACAGCCCGCGGCCGGCTGCCACCAGACGCTGCTTCCATTAATTACTAAATAAAAACAAATTGTGAAACTAATTGAAAAGAGGGATAATTCATTTCCACCTACCAGAGGCATTATTCAATCACATGTGTTTCCACCCGGCTTCTTGCCGTCTCTTAATTTCCCCTCTCTTGTCTCATGCAACAAATAGAATGCTTAAAAAGTGTGCATAATAATTCAAAAACTGTGCAAAGAAATTACTTCAGTATACCGGGGCTGAGTTTGCTATTATGTGCTTGACGTATTGTACCACTTGCATGTGCGGGAGAAATTTGTTGTCATGTCTAATGTGAAAAGTCGTTCGGATTAAACATGGCTCCTTGGGGACATCTAATGTGGTGCAGCAACAGGGAATGTGAGACACCTACATGACAAGTGTTAGACTGAATCATTTGAACAAATTTCTAACTGAGTCATATCGAGTGTTATGTCAGTGAATTGTGGTCAATTTTGTGGTCACTGACTCACTACAAAGACGCTGAAAGGAAAATTTAATTTCGAGGAGGATTCCTTTTCCACGGCGCTTTCATCATACTTTATTTCTTCGTAGCTGAGTGCCAAGCGTGGAGAGCGATTTTCCTCGGTTGTCTGAGGGAGTATATGTGCTTTTATCACTCCGTGTTCTCACGCAACACAAGCAATCACACACACACTCACACCTCGACCATGCAAGGGTTGCTGAGAGAGCCGACCCCTGCAGGTATGTTGTGCTTTCATAATGACTTAAAAGATGATTTAACAAGTAGGGTCTAGAGTGGGAGTGGGGGGCAAATGCAGCTTCAAATGAAACACGTCAGTCAGTTTACGGATACTTGGTAATATTTCAAGGTAGATTATCAATTATGGAAATGCTTGTGGGTCTGTTGCAGGGACTGAGAGCACAGATGTCAGAAGCTGTCAGGAGCGAATACTTCAAGGCAAACAGAAGAAGAGGTATACTGGGATTGTGTCTTATAAGAAACCACAAGATCCACTGATATGAAACCAGACTTAGCGTTCTCAAGAAAGGACAGAGTCACTGATTCACAGATTTGTATTTGCAGTCACACTTTACGCAGTGTCACGCTTTGATGATGTCTTTAAAGGTTAAGCTGACAGCCAGGAATTGTAACAATGCCTCTTTTTGCAGTAACACTCTCATATGACTTAAAAGCTGTGAAGGAGTTTTACCTTGAAGAAGCCTTTGCAGCCCTCACATGTGCGTACGCCGTAGTGCTGGCAGGCCGCGTTGTCCCCACACACTGCACAGGTGCCCTCACCTTGAGGGCCACGCTGGGGAGGTGAGGGCAGGCTGTCTCCCAGGAGGGGGCCACAGGGCCCAAGGGCCAGGGATCGGAAGGCGAGGCTGCTGCCCCCGGCCCCACGGTGCAGCTGGTACATTGGCTGGTCCAGGGGTGGACAATGAGGATGGGAGACCGAGGATGAAGAGGAGGAGGAGGAGGAGGAGGTTCGAATCAGACCTCCCAGGCTCTCATAGCCACCGACGCTGCCACCACTGTGGGGCGGTGAGTGCTGGTAGAAGTGGGTAAAACGGGGAGACTTGAGGGGGCCTGTCTCCAGGCTGGACCCCAAGGAGTGGGGGTGCGACGGAGGGGCCAGGGAGTGATCCTCCCACAAGAAGGATGTGCCCGGCTGGGGGGGCAGAGATGGAGTGGTGGGAGTGGAGGGGGGGGACTGTTTAAAGTACATGGCGGAGGACGACATGGCCTCCAGCGCCGGAGCGGTCGGGTAGCTCTCCTCCTCCTTCTTGATGGTGGCCCGGTGCGGGGGCATCTGGTAGAGGCAGGAGGACTTGGGCTCGTAGCTGCCCTCCACAAACACATTGAAGCTGGGGAGGGAGGTGGTGGCGGCGGCGGCGGAGATCTCACCACCGCCCAGGTCCAGCTTGGTGTAGTCAGGGGTCATGAGGTCAGAGCCGTAACTGTCGCCCTGGTAACTGAAGGACTGGCCAGAGTAGGCTGAGCCTGGAGGGGCGGGCCCGTACTGAGCCTGCACACAGGGCATGTCTACCAGGGAGACAGAGCACACGTAGGTTAGAGATACGTGGCACATCAGACCACATGTATTCAAACCACATCTCGTTCAGAAAGCCCTGTTACGGTGTTAGTAGCAATGTCAGCTGCTCGGCAACAGTCATTAGTCGGAGAAGAGCGTTTGATGACATATTAGTTGAACACTGATTTGAACAGAGAAGCAGGACTGATGCACAGCCGAGGAACAACCCTGCAGTCGGTCTACAGGATCGGACTCCTCTAGCAGCACATGCACACAAAGGTCGTGCTAAACAGGGTCAACAATTAAAACAGTGATTGAGAAAGCACAGCTCCTATTGGAACAGGCAGTTTTTTAACAGCTCTTGAAGTGTCAGAAATTGTTCGATGTTATAAAAGTTTTCTGAGTGCACCTTTCAAGGGATTTCAAACAAAAAGAGCTTTGAGCAAATGTTTTCCATTTACTGCCATTTACCCAATTTCCTGCGACACACTAGCACTTCTTGCACTTCGCTGAATGAGCTGAAATATTTTGAGCACACACACACACACACACACACACACACACTCAACCACAACCGCCGCTGCTGATTCTTCCTCAGTTAGTTCCGTTAGAGAAGCTGCAGTTCACCGGAGATTAGCGCGGACATAGCGGAGATTCTTTCCAAGTTTGTGTGTGCGTGTGTGTGTGATACAGTGTGTTTGTTTGGGTGCATGTGTGGTCTCTGGTTAATAGTCAGATGGCAATGCTGATGAGATAACATTAAATACTAATGGAACCCCATGGTGGTGCTGGATGCCTTGCAACGCACACACACACACACACACACACACACATTCAAACTAATTCACTCAAACAGTTTGTGGAGCTATACTTGTTAGGACTATATTCGTGGACTTTCCCTCATTGTTGACAACATAAATAAACCCTCATCCCGAAACTTTAACCATGACCAATCCATGACTAACCTTAACCTAACCACAATTCACAGCTAAGCCCTGACTTATGGACATCAGAAATGAACTTTGGACCCGGCTTTGGTCCCCAGGACGTCTACTGGTCCTGACAAGGTCATTGATTATACAGTTCAGATCTCTTTTCCTGAAGCAAAAGCGTCCTCATGCACCATATGAAAAGAACACACACACACACACACCCACCCACACACACACACACACACACACTGGTAAATGCAGACTCAGACAGTCCCTCTAACTGCAGCAGACGCCAGTCAGTATGTCTTGACGTCCCCCCCTTGATTTAATTCTGACAGTCAGAACAACCGATCATCAACTTATACTGTTTCTTTGTGTGCGTGTGTGTATGTGTGTGTGAGCGAGAGACAGAGAGAGGGATAGAGAGAGATTGTGTGTATGTGTGTGTGGTGGCCACTACATGGTCTTTCCTTATCAAACTCCTTACGTATTACACTCCACCTGCATTTGAGTGCATGTGTGTGAGTGGGCACGTGCGCGTGTGTGTGTGTGCGCGGACTAATCGTAGCCGTGGCGTTTGTGGTGTTTGCTCGTGGCTCTCGCGCAGGGAACTGTCAACACTGCTCTGCTCCCATTGACGCCCAGCATGCGCGCGCTCTGCCGTAATCGGCCGTGCTCCTCGCGCGTCATGTTTGTCTGGTCAAATACGGGACAGGTCGCCCCTGCTGTTGTTAGAGCACACACACGTACACACACGCGGGCTCACGCACTCACACACACACACACTCACACACACACACACACACGGCAGGGAATTAAAGACCATTATTTTTTATGAGCAGCTCCGAAATAAAAGTCCTCTTATAACTTCATAAACCCCCATGTTTTTCTTATTTAAATAACTTCTACTAATAAACTTCAGGCAAAAACGCATTTCCCCTATAATAGCCTAAAAGCTTTAGTTTGAGGTCAGATGCTTAACATGAATGTTACTCATAGTGGAAATCAGACTGAGTGACGCATTCATTTAAGTCGCTCCATCACAATTAAATAATACCTGAGGAGCTGTTTTGGCTGTGGGGGCTGAAGAAAACACAAGAATGACTCAAACCTTCATTAAACTGAGTAAAAGAAAAAAAAAACTCCTCAGGGACCCTCATAGCTCTTCATTCAATCACTCACTCGTGTGTTGCTTTATTTATACATAAACTATTAATGTATTCTCTATATTGATATTTCCCTGTCTGTGAGTGTATGTGGAATAAATATAATAATCCAAATGTGAAAATAATCCCTGGATAAAAGCCACATGTTTGGAGTTTATCTTCAAATTATTCTCTATAACAATTCATTACTAAGCACAATGTATGAATAATTGTCTAAATAAGGGAAATTAGCTGCAATTTTTTTTTTTAAACTAGGATATGAGTCAAGCTGCAGGCCTACGTGTGTTTGACGTCATGAGTTTTTTTTCTTCTTCTCTTCTGCCAGTGACCAGCTCTTCAGCCCACGTGGAAAAAACACACATGCAGCATTGTGGGCGTCATGGGGCATTTCTGGGCTACAGTCTACTTAAATAGTTTTGCAACCGATTAGGCATCAGAGGAAGAAGAAGAAGAAGAAGAGAGAAAGTGATCTGTGAGAGGAGGAGAGAAGACCACATTGCCGACTTTGTGTCATCTCTGTGCGTGTGTGAGAGTGTGCGTGTGCAGAAATACAACAGGGTTTAAGTTGAGTTTGTGTAAGACAGTGAGAGAGAGAGAGAGAGAGAGAGAGAGAGAGAGAGAGCAAAGAATGATGTTGAGCAAATAATCTACACAATATAAACTGTGTGGGGATTATAATGGTGTCAGTGTGTGTGTGTCAGGTGAAGAAAGAAGCCTTTTATCATCGAACATAAACACACACGCGAGCACGTAAACGCACGCTAAAATGCTGTTCGAGATGTAAACATGAACCTGCATATGCTCCTTGCTCCAACAACATGCACCCTGATCCTGAGAAGAACCTGTCAAACCACTTGGGTCTCATCCTCCTCGGCGCTTTAAATGTTGAGCGCGCCACACACACAAACACACACACACACACACACACACACACACACACACACTAATTCAAATAGAGTTGTGTCAGTGGAGCATCTTTACTTTAGTGTCACCCAAGAAAATCCGTCTGCTCAAACTCCAACACCACCACCAGATTGCCTTTGTGTTGTGTGTGTGTGTGTGCGTGTGTGTGTGTGCGTGTACGTCTGCGTGTGCGTGTTTAAGCAAGGGGACAGACAACCCAAGCAGTCAGACGCAGGTGGTGCAGCCGAGAGAGGCGAAGGGAAAGTCTCTAACCTCGAGGTGTGCATTTCAACTGGACAAACTGCAGCTGTTCCAATAACTGAGCGCGCCTGCTCATTGTCAGAATGCCATAGATCTAACAAATAAAAATATGAAGTTGCACACGTCAATACAAAAAGACAGGATTTTATTTTTGAAGTCTTTCTTGGTCAGTGAATCGTAAAAAATATTGTGTGTATTCAGTGGCCCCCAATAAGACTCCAAAGACACCACCAGAGACTTTATGTTGAATATATATCTATATTTGAGTGTCTTATATCTCCAAGTTTTTTAATTGAAATCTGAAAGAAGATAAAAGAGACTTAATTGTATCCTGGTATCTAGAGATTTAATTTAGTTTTGGTCCTTCTTTAGGAATATGAAGCATTTTCCGTACAATAAAACCACCAAATGTCACACCACAAAATCGCGCAAAAAGAGACATGCGCCATAAAATGTTACTGTGAAAAAAAATTAAGTGAAGTGACGAAAGAAAGAAAGAAAGAAAGAAAGAAAGAAAGAAAGAAAGAAAGAAAGAAAGAAAGAAAGAAAGGACTTTACCTGGTGAAAGAGCTTCGCGCTGAATGATGCTGGGTGTCCGGGGTTGAGGGGTGGCGTGGCTGCGGCCGGGACAGGGCTCCTGGAGCGGGTAGGGCTCGGCGGAAGTCGCGGTGGATGTGTCCGATCGCCGGTGCTCCGAGCTGGGTTGGGCGCGCTCTTCCGAACCTATGTCTGGAGGAGAGATGTCCGGTTACATGACAGGCTGAATAAAAGAGAACCGTCCCCGCTACAGCGATCATCACACACACACACACATGCGCGCGTGCACACACACACACACACACACTTTACGGTAAATTATACAGATGTTTTAGTATTTTAATAACAAGAAATCCTGTCTTCACGATGCTTCCCCAAACTTAAGTTTGCGAATTCTCTGAGAGGTTCAACTGCATTACACCCGCAAACCCGCAAAATACCTGACTCAGAGAAATGTTTCCACAATTTAAAAAGAATAACCAACATTTCACTAAACACTAAGGAAGCAATCACACATTTAAAAAAAAATATATATCTGACAGATGAAGTCAGAAAATCGGATGAAAAGAGAGAACTAGTTTGACAGAACCAGACGTTAGACCGAAATGTAATAACTGAATGAAATTATTCTATTGAAGCAAAACAGGAACATTTAGACATTTATCAATACAAAAATAATTAAACGGAGCCTCAGAGATGACTATGAATCCAAGCTCTATAGATAATATTAAGAACCACAACTGAGGAGTTAATGCTCATTTCAAGACTTGCACTTACGTGGGTGATAGGTTTCTGTCTGACACTAAGCATCACTCCGTTATTATTATAATTTTCAGCTTGTGCCCCAAAAGAGAAATTCAACCTGGAGTAAAAAAACACTCTAAACCGTAACTCCTACAAATACAGACCTACACAAGCGATAACTTTTATATAAGCAGTCTGTGCCAGTGCGTCCTGCAACCCATCGCTTTTCGTCCTTCTGATCAGCGCCGTGTTCGGCTGCGCAGGGTTCATCCAGAGGAAGAGGGAGAAATGTGGAAGTTTTTGCAGAGTCGGAACCCGAAACCAGACCCGCTGACTCCTGTGTGCCGCGCACCTCCAACTCCCTCACACTGCAGCAGGACGCACAGCGGCCGGGGGATTTCAAGGCCCAGAGCGCCCCCTTTCTGTCACACACACACTCTCTCATAAACACAACTGTGTGTCGTTTTTTAGGGGCCGGCAGAGCTCATCTCCCCGTATGCATCTCAATAGTATCTGTTGACAAGCTGCAGCCCTCATAGGCAGTCACCTGCAGCCATCATCTCCTGTCTTTGTGTCAACACACCACACTCGTCCACTTTGTGAAGCACTTTTCCGGACCTACAGACCTTTTTCTGAGAGGAACCTTTATCAATTCTTCTCGTGGGTCTTTGGTCAGGTTAGGACTTTCAAGCTGAATATCTCTCTGAACATTTTAAAGATGTTGAATTGAAGAAGACAACCCAGAGTAAACAAACAAGGCTGGGTAACACTTATTTTATTAGGGCTGATTTGGAAATGTTTAGCCATTATTTAATTCTGTGTTCTGGCCTAAACACAGAAATGAGATCATGTTTGATTCAAGCCAAAACAGCCTCACTGTAAACTTTATTAGGAACGTGATTGTGCGCTCGTGTCTTTACCTTTGTGAAGGGTTAAAAAGTCATCTCCATTTGTAAATAAATGGACATGTTTCTGTAAAGTGAGACATTCAGTCTACTTTTTTAATGAACAAACGGTTCCCCCTCGCTGTCTTTTCAGGCCGGAGTCGGTCGGTGAGGGGCTCTGGCCCTGCGCGCACCGGTAACCAAGAGAACGACATAAGAGCTGCAAAGCACGCGCCCCGGAGTGCCGGTAGCCCCCGGTAAGCCCCTCGCACCAATAACGCCGGACAGCGCGAGGGCTCTAGCAAACAGAGACAGAGAAAAGGAGGGACATAAAGAGGAGACGGGAAAAATATGTGAGTACTGTAAATCAGCTCTGAGAGGGGGAGCTGTCAGAAGTGCCTGCGTGCATGCGTAAACCTGAGTGTGTGAAAGAACGAAATGCAATATCAGCAAGTTACTGATGAAGTGTAACTCAACAGTGATGTATTTTAAAATGACACATGGATAAGTCACTGACTCTGTTAAAGAACTGATCCAGATGTTTCTACTCGGAAGGGGTTCAGACACTGGGTGGATTTTCTGGTGAAATGTGTTTTCTCTGAAAGGAAATCGTTTCCTCACAAAGACGATGTGAGTGATAATATTAGAAATTGTCGGTGGACAGCTTCGTGACATGTGGAGGGTTTACTTCGACACGGGTCAGGAGTCGTATGCCTGCCAGTGACATGAGATATAAACACAAACACACCCACTATTTCACTTTACCCCACAAACACACATTGTCACACTTACAAACCACTCATTCACAACACAACCTCCCCACAAAATCCTACATCTGATTAAAAAAAACCTCTACATGGCATGAAGTCAAAAGAGCTTTAACTCGCCTCTTTCTGCCCGGGTTTAGGTTCGTCTATCCACTCAGACCATTAGTGCTCCTGTCTGACTCCACTGTCCATTGTGTGACTGAGAGGCATCTAATTTCCATGACAACCATAAAGGACACGATGATACCTCCACAGCCCAAATTAAATTTCAATATCAGCTTCATTCGCTCGTGGCAACAGAAACTCTCACACACAGAGACGCGCGCGTGCGGTTACGAGATGAGCAGCTCCACGCGAGCTGCAGCCGGACACATCAACAGGTTACAAGTTGAACAGACCAATACTAAGCGAGTATAAACCGGGCATGGCACCACATTAAGGTAATTTAACCTAAATTACGCACGGAGCTGTGCGTAAAACTCCTCTCACTGTGAAGAGACAAGTGCGCTACACAGGCAGGATATCAGAGAGATTCATTCATTCACAGTTTACTTACTGGTATGCTGTAGCGGTTCCGTCTTTACATGCGGCAATAACCTCGCATGAAGTATCCTACTCCCATCCGGAATAATCACCAAGAGTCGAAAGATACATTTACAGTAAATACAAAAACTCTAAGTAATATTCGGGACGTACAGGATGCATCGACAGCAAAAAAAAAAAAAAAGTTCTTCCTCTTACTTTTCTTTCTTTAAAGTAGGATTAAAAAAATGAAATAGAAAATTCAAAAATAAAGTAATAATAAAAATAAAAACTCCCGAGTGTGAGGAGTGTGTCTGCGTCCGTTCCCGCGAGCCGAGCGTGTCGGAGCTGCTGGGCGATCTGCAAAGTGTGGGGAGTTTGTAACGCGACTTTGTTTATGTGCGCTCCCGTCTGAGCTCGGGGAGAAAGTCAAATAGTGCATTTATGTGGGCTCTGCCTCCACAGAGCGTCTGGTATGCGCTACGTCAATGTGACGCCATGGGAGAGGTGACGTCACTCAGAGTGGACACCCCCCTTCCTATCTCTCTCCGTACAGTAGACACATAAGCCTCGCGCGCGGTGCCAGAGAGAGAGAGAGAGAGGGAGGAAGAGAGAGAGAGCGACAGAGGGAGAGGCGGTTGGTTTGATGGTTGCAGGGGAGAAGGCAGTGAGCGAGCACCATTCATTTCTATGCAGCACATGGTGTGAGACTACTTTATGCCACTGTATAGTACTTTATACTTAATACTACCATTCACATATATCGCTTACTTTGCAGACTTTATTCTATTTGTTAATGTGTATAAAATGTGATGTATTTTAAATAAACAACAAAGTATAAAATAGTCAGAACAATAACAAATGAGTGAAATCACGAATGTTACAATTAGTTAATAATCATCATCATAAGTTTAACTGCTACTTTTAGTATCTATATACTATCTATCTATCTATCTATCTATCTATCTGTCTATCTATCTATCTATCTATCTATCTATCTATCTATCTATCTATCTATCTATCTACCCTGAGTGAACACTTATAGGCCTCTCTGACCTGTAATGACCTGAAGTGCCCCTAAGCATGTCACCGTCTCTTTGACCCACTTCATATTTGTCTAGCTTGGTGAACAATGTAAAAATATAAGACTATTTTAAGCGGAGAAGCAGTTTCACATATATTATATATTCTCTCAACTGGATGTCTAAATTGCTTCTATGACCTTCTTTGGGCCAAGTTCTTATAAATAACCCTCGTAATATGTAATAAATTCCAATATATACAGGTCATACTATATTGTTTTTGTTCAATGAAATGAAAGGATTCCACCCTGCACAATGCAAATTATTTTATTTAAATATTCCCGCACAGTCTCAATGTGAACTGTGTGACAACAGGGAAATTGCAGTGGTGGCAAATTGGATAATGTCACCCTATTGGCAGAGTTATTAAAAATCTAAGAAAGTTAGTCTTGGAAACTTACTCAAAACATCACATATGATTTGCGCTCCCTCCTCTTTAGTACAAAACCCCCCCAAAGAAGTAGGTGACAGTGAAAGTCGTGAAACGTAAAGAAAAGCCACTTGAGTTGCTCTGAATCAGTCGAGGGCCTCTACATGTAAGGTCTTCTATACATTTCAAGGTTTTGACCTTAAAATGTTATAAATTTAGACTTAAAATTTAGTTGAATTTAATGCCTTCTATTTTGGTTCATAATTTATCTACCATGGATTTTGTGAAGCACTTTGTGACTTTGTTCAGATGAGTGCTGTACAAACAAAGTTTTATTATTATTATTATCACAGGTGGTTTTAAAAACTGTTAAAACGCAGTGAAGAAGACACAAACAGAGGAAAACAGACGCATGCACACTCAACAACCTGAGAATTAAAAGAAGTGGGCTCGGAACAATAAATCTCCACAGCCAATCGTGAGCCGCGTACTTTTCTCTCGACGTCCCCGAATCGGACCAATGACGAGCTGCGGGGGGCGGGGGCAGTCCTGACGCACTGAGGCTCGTGATTGACGCAAGCTTTGTTGCTAAATTTAGCATCTGGCGGCCGGATCGCACAGAGCCCATTCATTGTGATCCAGCCGAGCCAAATATAGTCGTAGACAGGTATTTTTAGCGGGAAACCGTGTCCCCGTTTTCATCCGCAGAGGCAACCTGAGCGATGTGGGACCGAGTCAGAGACGCGCTCCTGGATCAGCACCTCCATGGTTCACTAGTGCCATGCCAGAGGGAGTGGAGGGTAGTTTTACAATCAGCTGATCTGGGGCAGGGAGACACCACCCCACCGCCCCTCTGCGGCCAGCGCTTCCCGGGAAAATAGGGTTTGAGGGAATCACGTATAACACACGCAACAACATCAGGCTCGTGAAACGTGCTGTTGTTCCTTCACGCGGCTGCTCCCTCTGCCGCCTCCTGTCTGATCCGGGGAGAAAATAAAAGTTCCCCGAATCAGGATGCGTCTGTCAGTTGTCTGACGAACAATGAAAAAGCAACAACAACAACACATAATGTGAAAGCTGAGTGTGCGCGCCTGACGCACCCCCTGGGTTAAGGTAGGCAGTCTCCCTGGGAAATCCCTCCTCTGTGTTACACCTTGAAACAGATACTCTCCCTGCTCTTCACACAAGGAAAGCCTCACATTTACCTGTGTGCGTGTGAGTGTGTGTGTGCGCGTGCGCGTGTGTGTGACTGTTTCTATTCAGACTACAGTGAGTGCACACAAGGCGAGGGGATAAACAACAATACAACATGAATGATGAGTGCAATTTAATTATCAATAGCAATATAATATAAGTCTAATATACATATATCGTATATATACATTTGGCCCTGAGAGTTGAACACACAACAATTTAAGAAAACACAATCTAAAATTTGAAATACTACTTGAAACATAACCAACTACTCACAACAACCAAATCCTTACAAGACCAAATACTCACCAGACATCCAAATACTAACAACCAAACCAAAGGCTCTCCCAACTTTGAAACAACCATAAACTCACAAGACCATCAAATT
The DNA here is from genome assembly GCF_949316205.1 of Platichthys flesus. NCBI lineage: Eukaryota > Metazoa > Chordata > Actinopteri > Pleuronectiformes > Pleuronectidae > Platichthys > Platichthys flesus. Next base: position 15,514,637 of record NC_084955.1, read on the forward strand.
CCACAAAACAAACAAATACTCACAATTCATCCAAATTCCACAATACAACCAAATACTCAACGCAACAGAAGTGTTTCCAGGGGACGTTGAAAAGGGATGAAAACACTTTTGGTGTGTTGTTATAATATGGTTGTGTTGTGAGTATTTGCTGCATCTTCTTTGGACCACCGTATACATTTATTATAATATTTAGCAGCATTGACTGACATGAATTTTTTATCTTGATATAATTTGGTGCCACATCGCCCATCGCTTTTTGTGTGTATTGAAAAGCACATGTTTGTCCATCAGAAGACGCAGTGACCCCAAATTCTCCCTGTTTCTCTCAGTGGCGGAGAAAAGTGGAGGAGATCCAAGAATCCTAATCGTCTGTTAAGTTTGATTGTAACGTGCTTGCAGTGTGACCTGTGATTAACACTGTGGCCAGTCAGCCTCAGTGTTCCAGGATCAGCTGCAGGGCCCGCAGATCACATGGCACCAGGCCTCAGACCGCTACAGGCTCGGAACAATCCGTGATTGACAGTGGACACGCTTGTAATTTCATTAAAACATTTCCACCCTTGATTCAACTTTGAAGAGAATTACTTTTTCAGAGAGCTGCGAGGAGAAGTTTCTTCCATCTGACGGAGGAGAACACCGGTGAGGTAGTGGTCGGTGCAGGTTCATGGACAGTCCTGGTGCCATCACGTCACCCTCAGTACTCCGCTGTGTCCCTGATGTGTCATCCCGTCACGACAATCTCTGATGAATTAACAAAGGGACCTAATTCAAACTCTAGGTTTTTCTCCACAGGGCAAAGCATCCTTTAAGCACAGAGGACAACATGTGGGCTGTTCCTCTGGTAAAACTCATCAAGCCGTGAGTGGGTCATTGAGGGCGATCTCTAAATGGAGCATTATTTTGTGGATGTGCTTTCATGATTGTGTTATTATTGTGAAATATTTCTTATCAGCACATGTCCCATTGCATGTCTGTACCTTATGAGCCTTTCCTGGTCATGTAGGGTGAGCTTTTATAAATGGAGCATTTATGTCTTTGAGAGTGACGCCTCTTTGCCTTTAGCCAGCGATGCTGAAGCGTAATTGCCTTTATAACTCATCAGTGTTGTTTGTCCTCTCTCCCCGGTGTGTTTCACCTGCCTCCCTCTCCCGCTCTTTCCGGCCGGACAGGGTATCAGCTGCCTCCACTTTGAACGCACCATGGTGACGTGTAAATCCAGATTAACCCGCTCTGTTATTCCGCCAGACATGGAAGTGATTAGAGATTATGACGGTGTCCTTTTAATAGAATTGGACATTTGGGTAATCAAGTGCGTCCACCAAAGTTGTGTCAGGTGACTCACTCACTCACTCACGCACACACACTCACGCACACACACTCACGCACACACACACACACACACACATACACATACACACCCACCCTACTCTAAACCATTACAAATTCATGACTAACCCCAAGCCGGACCAAGTTATAAACCTAGAAATTGAATGGTTTGCTTTTGCAGGGACTAAATTATGTGACTGTAATGTGACTGTGAGAGCCGAGCTCCACCCAAAACATTTGACAATTTTATGACAGTATTTAAATCCTCACGCCCACAGCATGTAATAATAATGGCATGGACGCCTATTCCCATAATTGCTGGGCTGGTTTCGAGTTTCAAATGTTTTGTATTTTGAATTTCTGTTCCTAATTGCCAAACTTAAGTTCTACACCTAATTGCTGACTCAGCGTTTCAGAGAGAAACTTTTACTCTTGGCTCTCACAGTTACCAAAAAGTTGTCAATTGAAGCTTTCCCATGAACTTGAGACTTTCCAATGGATTCTCTTTTTATTACACATAATTTCTCTGGAAATTACGCAAACCTCAAACCAATACAAATTCAATACAATCGACGTATTGTCCAAGAAACTGGAGAAGGTTAAAGGAAGTTATGTGATTGGAAAATAAACCCTGTGACTAAACGTTCATGCCACTATAACAAGATCGATCTTTTCTGACTATCTAACCCTTTCGCCATCAGGGGGAGGTAAGGTGGGAGGGGCAATTCATCCATTTCCAATATCATCTAAAATGTTACTTTTGTTGCTTTTCATTCACTAAGAGTTTTTCTCATGGTTCTTGTACTGTCAATTATTATTTAGATTTTTAAATGATCCTTAAATGATCCATGTCCATCGTTACATGGGTGGGTAGGGCCTGATGTTTAGAGGTTGAGTTTGAGTGAAACAAATTTTATCACAAAAAGTATATTAAAACTTGACCCTGATGAAAATGTGTGGAACGTTTATATTTTCAATCATGTAATAATATGTATCAGCACTTTTTCTCCTTGTATGTGTATGTGAATAGAAAAAAACAACAACCCAACAACAAATACTGAACTTTTTGGCTGAATTCAGTTTATGCAACTATCTCTTAAAGTCCCCCCCCCCCCCCACCCCCACACAAGAGATTTGATCTCATTTTACATTAAACTTTTTTCCCCATTCCTGCCTTGGACAGGCCATATTTCTTCACATATTTTGGTGACGTAACCTTCCCCATGGGCTCAGAATCATAAATCATTTTTTTGCTCATTTAGCAACCTGCTGTTTGATTTCCTGTATTCTTCCATCATCGTTAAACCAAAACTGAAAAGACAACAGTCAAAACCTGCTGGAACATCTGGGATATACAGGCGGTGAATTTGGGCATGATGGTTTTCTGCTAGACAAATTGGATTTCACAAATCAAATCAATTATCTTTGTTCTTGCGCCTCCCTTTTCTGCCCTGATAAAAACTAATTGTCCAATCATAAAGAATTGCACTGACAGGATAAGTGTCTGCTGCTTCCCTCTGTGAACTCTTCAAACCTCTGCAAGCTTGTCAGTGTCGTCAGATTTATGCGTAGAGAGTGTTTCGGAGGTGCCACCTCTCACAGTTGTGAGTGCACGGTTGTGGTGTGTACAGTGTTTGGGCCTCTTGTACAAAGCTACTGACTGTATGGTGGACATAATGCACCAAGACACTCTGAACTCTGTCTTATCACAAAGCAGAAGTGAAAAGTGATTGTGTCAGTTTGAATGAGCTCTCTATGTCTGCGGCCAAAGCACCGGCACTCAGTGCTCTGGTGTCACTGGAGAAAGAGGAAAGCAGAGAAAGGAAGAAACAGAGGAAGGCTTTTATCATCGTGTCACCAAATCTCCTCCAACTGTACGTCAGAGTGCAGGAGGATGGGAAGGGGGGGGGGCGTGCGGGGGAGAGGATTGCTGGCGCAATGGCAGAGTGCTCAATGGTGGCATTCTTCCCTTTCTGTGGGGACAAACTCACACACACACCGACAACACACTCGCATACACACATACAGCAGGGGATTCCCCCCCCGGGAGTACCCAAGTGGAGTAATACAACCCATCACTGCCTTATCACACCAGTGCCCACAGACAGGAGAGAGGAGTGTAGAGAAGTGTTTCCATGAACCACAGCACCACGGCACCATGTACTATATGTCACTCATGCAGAGATTTTGTTCCTCTATATGATGTCATCCTGATGCGTTTTGACCCTTTTTTTAATTATATACCTGTGTGTGTGTGTGTGTGTGTGTGTGTGTTGATAGAGGGAGAGGAGGGCGATGCGCAGCAGCTTGTACGTATATCTCTGTAGTTTCCCTCCCCTGTCTGGTGGATAGATTTATCACCTTTCTTATTATTACCCTGCAATAAAATGTAACTGCATGATTCACCTCTTTGTGTAAATTTTGAGAGTGTGTGTGGACATGTGAGTCAAACCCTGCCCAGGGTTTGTGTTCCTTTTGCGTAACTTTTACTGCGTTCTTTTGTTCCTGTGTTTATATCTGACATTTATGCATGCAGGCACTGTGGTGGCAGGTTTTGCAAGACCTGAGTTCATGCATATTTCTTCAGTGTAGAAGTTGAGGAAGTAGATTAAGGGGGGTTGCCGACAGTGGCCTAATTTGCATGGGGCAATAGCAATAGCATTGGAGGCTCGTTCTTCCTGCAGCAGAGGGTCAAAGAGGGTGTTGTCCTCATGAGGTTTTGACGAGATTCACGAGTACAGAAGTCTTTCTTGAAGCACACACACACACAGTTGTGAGCAGCAGGTGTGTGTCAGGCAGGATCCAGCACGCTAGATGCTTTTTTAAGACCATTGTAAGAGGCAGATCATTTCACTGAGGCCACCTACCAGGGAGGATCTCGCTGGGTTCTGCTGAGTTCATAAGGACTTCTAGAGGTGAAACAGAAACTTCATCTTTGTCAGGTTTGAGATGTAAAGCTGCAATCACTCATCATTCAAACTGGCTTGACTCCTTTATAATAACTATTATTGTGAGTATTGCACATTTGCCTACACCCTTCAAGCTCGGCAGACGAGGCAGACATATCCATTATTAGCCGGTCTGCAGTTATGTGTGCTGGGGTGGAACAATTGTCAGCCACAGAATAGAGATGTAGAAAAAAATAAACCAAATGGGTAACAATAGTCGTTCCGTGTTTAATGAGACAGTGAAGCAGCAGAAGATCAGTAATTAAAAGAAGGATTTGTATTATTGGACTCCTGGTGAACAGGGTTATTAATCATGTCAGTTGCACACCAATCAAAGAACCTGCACAACGAGGATCCAATGTGGGTGATGGGGCACTCATTGTGTGAAGTTGTTGACTTTGGAGGCAAACGAGCAGCTAATGTGACCGTGAATGAGGCAGAGCGGGCCGAGAACACTCAAACCCACCGATGAGTGGCTGCACCTCCATCCCTGCACCACCTCAGCTCTGTCCTCTCTTTTCAAGCCGTCCTCGCAGAAGCCCTTCATGGGACTGCTCAACTTTGTGTGCTTTCTTTTGGATCCAGTGGGAAAGTCTCCTTTGATCCAAAACACCTAATTTGTAGGACTGCTGCTGTGGTGTTCTACTTCCTGTCGGGGTCGATCGCAACAATGTTTTGGTCTAGTCTATCCATATAATGTCTTTTTGTTTGTAGGATTACGCAAAAACTACTAAACCGGTTTCCATGAAAGCTAGTGGAAAGATGCAGTATGGGTCAGGGATGGTGCAGATCTGGATTGAGGGTGCGATCCAGGAATTAGTTGAGTTAGGGCATTTTTCACCATTGTGGTGGATTTCTCAAATTAAATTATTACCAAAAAAGCATGTTTTGTTGATATTTTTATGCATGTGAAGTTTGGTGCAGATCCAAATAAATATCTTGCGAATTGTCTGTTTACTGCGACTGTCGGGCCACAATGGAACTACGGCTCTCTTTCTAGTTCTCTTAGATTCTTAGATTCGACATCTTGCATTAATTAAAGCCCTGTCTAACAATACCTGTGTGCCTGCCATTCAGACGCCTGGCCACTGACCTGTGGTGTAAGGTTGCTGTCAACCACAAATTGTATCGCCGCTGACGGTATTAAGTTTACAACTTAACTACCGGTGGTGAATTTAGAACTGCATGGGCGTAATTTGTAAGATACTGTGTTGAAATAGGCGAACAGCAGGTGTCTGAGTCACCTTAGTGTGGGCAGTTGTTTAAAGATGATTTTCTTGGAGATGCCAGAAACAAGAAAATGTACTCAAATGAGTGTGTGTGTGTGTTAGTGTGTTAGTGTGTGTGTGTGTGTGTGTGTGTGTTTGAGTTAAAACATTGCATCACTCCCCCACTTAAGAATGTTTGGATTACGATATCGCACATTAAACAGGTAGACTCTCTTCAGAGATATAGTAGGTGTCCACTTGAGAATGCATATGAGGGGGGAGTTACCAAGTATTTGCATGCAGTCTATAAATAAACCCAATGTAAATATGCAGCTGAGCGCTGAGAAGGATGAAGTGCATTTGATTCTTTTTTACGTCTGGGAACTTCAGCTGCACGAATAAGTGTGTATATGTCCTCGTGGCGTGATTGAAACAGTTTGTGTTATACGAATCTTGGGCCTGGTGTGTGCAGCCGCTGGTGGCGTCTGGCGGGATTGTCCTGCTCACCTTGATCAGCTCCACCCACGCTCCGCTCCACCCAGGTATCTGCTTGACAGCTTGCAATGCAGTTTCTCTTTGTGTGAAGAAGTGATGACATTTTGCTAATTGAGTCAGCGTCTTCGTAACCCTTCAGATATTCATCACCAGAGCAGAATATGTGTGTGTGTGTGTGTGTGTGTGTGCATTCTGTGATTTTTAACCGTGTATCAGGTTGAAATACTGTGTGTTCTCAGTCTTTGATGTTTTGCTGCGGCTTCTCTCATTTTGTGTCACACACTGACCACATGGGCATGTACATAGGCAAACACGCATACACACACATGCACACACACACACACACACACACACTCTCAAGAGATAAACAAGTGGTTGCATTTCTGCATGAGTCACAGTCGTGGGTAGAGGTGGAAAGTTTCCTTGTTTGGGCGATTCCCCCCTGCTGACACTGAGACCTTTTTTTTATTTGAAGTATCTGATGTGTTTCCTATCTCAAGCGGACTTGCAGTTGACAGCAGATTCATTCAGCTCATATGTGCATCCAAACAACACTGCCTCTCTTCCTTGTAGACGGAGTAAGGAGCTCATACATCCGGAGTGGAGCTCCTTTGTGTTGTAAGAAGCAAGCTGAGGTGCTTCTAGGAGAGGCGGTGGTCTAGTGGCAGAAACTTGGACTATGGGCAGAAAAGGTCTCTGGTTCGTCTCTGGTTCGACTCCACGGAGAAACATCAAAAAGAAGAACCTGGATTGATCTGTCCAAAAATCCAAGAGAATACTCCCTACCCTGTCTAGTGCCCCTGAGCAAGGCACCTTACTCCCCCAACATCTGCTCCACGGGCACCATACATGGTCGCTCACTGCTCTGTGTGTCCTGCACCAGATGGGTCAAAAGCAGAGGTTAAATGTCCCTACCTGCATGAGTGTGCCTGCGCATGTCTGTGCATGTCTGTGCATGTGTTTGGGACAAATAAATTCATCTTAATCTTAATCTTCACGCATCTGATTCCCAGGGTTTTTTTTCCAGGGAAGTCCGACTGGTGGGAGGCATTGGGGTAGACCCTGATAGTGCCCCTGGTCTGAGGAAAACATTTCTTACATATGAATTATAACTCTGGTGCTACTGTTTTGTTTTAACTTCTTTTATTCCTTTTTCATCTTACTTTTATTGCAGCGATTTATATGGTGTAGTTTCTTAAATGGCACAGCTTTGGACTCTGCTGCCAGTTTAAAAAGGCAGAGAGGTAATGATGTCTGATCTACTGGCTTCCATTGCACTGCCATGGGGGCCAGTAACCAGTCAGGTTTATCTTTAGCCTCATAATTCATGGATCTAGACCAGAGGCCTAGGGGGTCCGCGGAGGTACTGAAGGGGGGTTGCGAAAAATGTTTGGTAGATTTTTTATAATTTTGGATTTACTTTCTAACCGATGTTTAGGAGACTGATATCTATGAGGGTGTGGATTTGATGTGGATCAATTACAAATCCAGGTGTTGTGAATTTAAATATATTTTCTTAAGGGAACTGTTGGGCCTTGGTGGATGTAAATCTGTAAAGTTGTGAAGGAAGTTGGTGAGCAGGCTGTAAAAAAGACAGACGAGTGAGAAGAGAGTGAAGGTTTGTTTTGAAATTATTATTTGGCATTAATTTATGACAAACATTTTGGGTTAAAAAGCATCTTTTCTGACATTTCTTTCTATTTCTTGATTTTACTGCCGATCATTAGCAACTTTAAATGACCTACGCTTCCATTCACTATCTTTCTCGCAGTGTATGAATGAAATGCATGCAGAGCTGTGCAGAGACTAATGTAGTGCTAATGACACATAATACGTTTATGCTTTATAAACCGCAGGTATGTGCAACTTTACTCAGAAAGGTTAAGGAGCAAATGTCGTATGAGAAGGACGAACCTGTCTCATCATGTCTTTGCCCGCGGCTGTCGATGAATACACCCGTTCTGATTTGCATGTGGATACTGGAATGTGACATAAGAGTTTATTATTTTTTACAAGTTGACTCATTAAATGGGATCCATTGTCAAGTAGAAGGGATTAAATCATGTACTAATATAGTGTGTCACAGTTTTACCTCATGACACATGAACATTTATAAAAGTTCAAGGATGATTGACTCACAAAACTGCCCTTTGGGGATAAACTCTTACTACCTGTGTTGAGATTATTGCAATGATATCATGTTGTCAGTATTTATTATTATTAAAAATTAAAGAAAGAAGAAATAGTCCTTGCACATTCTGGTACAAGGAACAATGTACACCACAAAGTTTCAGTGAAACCGCATTTTCTCTAAGAGAGACATCCGCCTGCACCAACAGAATTTAATCGGAAAGCTTTTCGTCATTGACCTTTGCCCCTGCTCCCCGTTGTATGTCCTCAAGATGACCATTGCAAAAACATTCCTCAAATAGCATATCACCAATAATGACTAATTTTTATAAGTCGTGTAAAATGTGAACATTGCTTTTTCAGTTGTAAGAACCCCCCATGTGGTTGAACACTATTCCAGATCTTCTCTTGCTACATAAAGATCATGTGACTTATCACGATGCTATTTCACCATTTGACAGATGAAAAATATATTCAATCAAAACCAGAAACAAAACATCAGTTTCACTTCTTACTTAGGTCACATTTTGAGAGGTGATGGTCTGCTGCTTTGCAAAAAGTGAGTAATTTCACTATTGGAACCAAAGCATTCAGGTGACACACACAATTAAAACATACTGTAATGAATATAATCACAAATGTAAGACATGAAGACAAGATATGCAGAACCTGCAAGATATGAGTGAATTTGTAGTGAAGTGCTGAAATGTGATATTTCTTCACTCTACCATGACACTTAGTTTGTTCAGTAGTGACCTTGAGTAACCTCACGCAGCCTGGCCATCTTTATGACCAACAAGAATTTCCTAATAAGTTTCACCCATGGTTTAACAGTTAAATCCTTTGTGCTTTTTCTTGCAGGATTTCTTTGTTTTGCAGAAACTAAATGTCATGTCGTTCAACGTCTTCTACGGATTTCATGAGAAGATGATTTAAGTTGGCTTCACCTCCCCCTCGACCTTTTACTTTGAAATGGCTCACCTCTTATGATTCACAGCATCTAAACTTTGACATTTGAAAATGAATCTTCTTCTCACGATTGAAACCTGGTGTTCAAAAATTAATCCACTTGTGTACGGGAATCGAACATCTATATCACGACATATCGGGGATGCTGCGTGGGCACCCACTAGTGATAATGCCAACGCTCCCATTGTGATCTTCCCAGAAGTCCTTAGTGCGCAGTGAGAGGCACTCCCAGATATTTCCATTGGGTGATAGAGGAGCGTAGAGACTTCCCTTCTGACGCTGGGCCAGCTTGCATACCTGAAGAGCAAGTATTTATACCCGCCGCTCCCTATGACCAGAAGTGCTCACTTGCTGTGTGGGAGTGCAGTTCCCAAATATGTGGACATAATTCCATGCTGATGTAAGAGGATCAGAGGGAGTCCCAGAAATATTTACAAGGTTTCGGGGATATTAGAAATAAAAAATGTGATTCATCCAAAGAATGTTTGATTTGAACACATTTTTACATAATTTGAAGACTCCGATTTTCCACTTATTCTTTAGCAATTTCCTCCAAACAGACTCAGGCGGCCACATAATAGAGATTCCTCTAAAATGAAGCTTTGAGATTCTGCTAAGCCACAGATCAAAACTACCTGATATAACACTTTTTCCTATATTGGATATATTTTTTACATAAAGGGTGTGCATAGGGCCAGGATTAAATTTGATTTTATTCAAGCAGCAACTCTTTCAGGACCAAACATTTTCGCCATTACATATTAATCCTGTTATCATTTGGGAAAACACTAGCTGTGCATGTGAAATAGCTGTAGATTACACTGTCAAGATTATTTCATTTTTGTAAAGGACCTCAATAACGCTGAGGGAACTACGAGAGACAATAGTTAGAAAAAGAGCTTTCAAAATCGAAGCAGCTAAAGTATCTTGACTTTTATTTTGTAGAGAAGAAGGAGCTGCCTTCATGCAACTCAGCAGTGTGATGACAGGGGTCATCAGGGTCCTATCCTCCAACATGAGAAAGCTTTGATCAGAGCCAAAGATTATATCACACGATTGTTTTCACAAACTGAGTCTTCATTGTAAAACATTCGAAATTTCCCTTTAACCCTAAAATGTGCACCTAAAGTTTAGTTCCCACAGGCGTCCGTCTTTAGAAAGGTTTACAGGTTTAATTTTTCTTGATCCACAAAACACCCCAAAACCATTCATTATGAAGGTTCACAGTACAGTGGTCTCTTGCCTTGGCAGGAACCTTGATGTGAGGGGTCGACAGATGTGACCATGAGAGCAGCTTTCACTCCGTCGCTTGGACGATGTCTTCAGCCCTCCTCTCCTCTCTGTAGGTGACTAATCTGCCTAATTACTCACCGGATGGGATTAATCTCCTGTAACTAATGCTGTCAGATGAACGCTCTGTTGGCTAAATGTTTGTGCAGTAATCTTGTGTTGTGTTTGTGAAGTCTCGAGTTTGTCGGATAATTTCATCTGAGCCGATCTGCTGTCCTTTCTGAAAGCTTCATTCAACAAATGCCAGAGAAATTGTCAGAAATGTGAAGATATGCTTGCAAACACACAGATTCACATTGTTGCTTCAGATTAGACCGTGGCCACAGAGAATCACTATCTCTGGTAGGGGTGTGAATAAGCTTTAACAGAACTTTAAAGATTGAACACAATTGCCCATAACAAGCATATGATTTACACTTTGAAGGCTTCTTATATCTAACAACACAAATGTTTAATCCAATCCTTTTGCTCAAAAATGGCTATGGCATTAGTTAAATAATTTACGATGCAATGTTTCCGTGATGGTGTATTGCCACCATCACCATCTGTATGTAGAGATGGACGACATGACAGCTCGCCTATGGGGAAGCCAAAGCGCCTTGAATGCCCCTTGTGGCTGGCTGCAGTAATCATATAAATCCCGCCTCCTCCTTGTTAGCAGATGGAACATAACTAAAAAGTAAATACACATTAAACCAATTTTTTCGCGAGAATGTGCCTGTCATCCCACTGCTTTATGTTAATCTGTAGATTTTCCTGACATGTTAAGATTTAATTAGTCATTTGATGTTGAAAAAATTGGGGTGAAACACCATGATTGACTGTGGAGCCTGAGTAATGGTTCGTCAAGTGGTTGTACCAGCTACCACTACGTGATCGCCTGTGCAGAGACTTCGACTTGAACTTGAATTTTGTGTCTGACACCATGAAGCAGAGACGCTTCAATCAACATATTACAGACAGTTTTCAAACCAGACTTGGGTCAACGACAGGTCATGACCTTAGACTGACTTAGCCAATGTCCACAGCCCCCCCCCCCCTTCCCCCATGACACCCTCACCGTCTCTGTTACTCTTTTCCCTGCGCTCTGCTTATGTCCCTGGCTATAGTTTCCTCTCTCTTCTTGCCCTCTCCTGACACTCAACCACTCACTCCTTCCTCTGCTCCCACTTTCCTCTCTCCTTCTCTTCCGTCGCCCGTTGGGTTCCTTCGCTCAATGAGGGAGGAACTTCCACTGCAGCTTCTCTCCAGGAACAGAACAGGCTTCCACTGTGGAAACACAGCTACATAACACTACACTCCGATCCGCTTTCCACATCCAGCAGGGAGGGGGAGCTTCGTGTCACTGCATCCCACTCGCACATGCACACGCACGCACATAGATCTCTCTTTTATACCCACACCTGTGCTGGAACATTTTTCTTTTTGTTGCATAATTTTGTTTTTGTTATTTGATCATTTGAATTATCTTGGCACCACATGATTTTGCCATTGGAGAAAGATCCCCCTTCATATCCCTGTCCATCAGGAATGACACTCCCAGTCAAATTACAGAGTCGAACACCTGAAACGAATGCATGCAAAGCAGAAGTCTATATTTATCACCATGTGCCTGTTGTTTTGGATCTTCTCATGAAAGGCGGCTTCTATAATTGGCCACTTATCAGCATTAATGGATAGAACAGACGAGTAGGTAGATAGGGGCTTTAGAAAGAACACACACGTGCATACACACACCCAGGAAACACCGTGTCATCATATTCAAAGCAGACAGGAATAGAAACGGCTTGCGTGAGGTAACCACACTGACATGAGCAGTAGCCACTACCAATGACCATGACCTGTGATAACTTTCCACCATATCTGACATTGTTCATGCCTCACACTACCATGCATCCGAGCACAGGTGTCAGATCTTCCTTTAGAGCGTTTTCAGACCTATTTTTTGGTCCGGACCATCTGACCCATTGGCATAGTGGTAAGTAGATAATGAGTGAATAATCATTTTTGGGTGAACTATCCCTTTTAATTTCCAGCAGACCATGGGAGGAGAATCTCTGTCTGTGACAAACAGCATACCTTCGATCTTTGCCAGTGGAAATTATGGAGGTGTTTATTTGCATATAGAGCTGGTAAGTGAGATCTGACCTGACGCACTCACAGCCATCCAATTGTGATCAGGTCTGAACAGGGCCTTTGTGTTCCTGAGTGTGCGTGTGTGTATGCAGTCAAACACTATGTGGCTGTCAAAGATGCCTTTTCCATAGTCCAGATATTCCCTTTCTCCATGAACATATCTGGTCTTTATATAAGGTGCGCCTGGGACTTACATAATTCTTGGCACTTCAGGTTTCTCTGTGTGTGTGTGTGTGTGTGTGTGTGTGTGTGTGTTTGTGTGTGTGTGTGTGTGTGTGTGTGTGTGTCTGGAAAGCTTGTGGAGCTGCAATTTTCTGATTGCATGTGTGTATGTGTGTGTCCCCATGACACCTTGGACATTCTCCTGGCCACAGCTGTGGAAATGCTCCTCTGCCCCACTCTGCTCAGTGGGGACTGGGGGTTGGTGGGAGTTGGATGGATGAATTAATGAATGAATGAATTCAGAGTGGGGGCTTTGATGGTTGGATGGAGAAGAGGAACTGTTAAACCGTGGCACAGCGAGAAAGACAGTGGCAAAATGAGAGGGGGAAAGTTGGGCTCATTCCCAGCCTTATGTAAACCAGACCTCCACTGTTGTCAATGGGCTTTGTGGTTTGGACCCAATGGGACAGACTTAAGTCACAGTTCATTATCTCTATAGTTTTTTGTGTTGCTTTTGTAGTGCGGTCGCGATGTATACAATGCAACATGGCGCTATATAGAGTAAACTCTCTTATACTATCCTGAAGTGAATTATGATTTTTAGTGGCTGCTCCACCAGTTCAATGTTTGAGTCATGGCAAAGACAACAGACTACAACGCAACAACTGTGTCCCTCTTCTCTCTTATGGATGAGAAATGATGAGTACTTGGGTGAGTCAACATCAATGATACTGTGACGCGAATTGCACAAGTAACGCGGCGCAAGTATGGTGTGATGGTGTGAGCACACCATTGGAATGCTCTATTTTAAATTTGTTGTATTGTTTCCAACCACTATGTGCAGCATATAAAATAGCTACATAGTTATTATTAGCATTTGCATTACATCTTCGAAACGTTTCCGTGTATTCACAGTACATCAACTAATTATACTTAGGTGGAGTCATATGACCTTGACCTACTGAGATGAAAAAATATTTGATGTACCATGTTGACTGTAGCTCACAACATACTGTAGGTGTTGATATTCATGTGGTACTGTAGCAGCAGTAGGAGCCTTTTCTTCAGTATTGGGGAAACCACCCTCACTGCACTAGTGTGGAGCGTGGAGCTGCATCCTCGAGGTTTGAATGCTGAGTGCTGGCGGTGGTAACATGATCTTGTTTTCTCAAACCACCTGCCTGATTAAGTGCTTATCTGCCGCTCTGCATCACACTAATATAGCAGTAAGTTATAAGTGGCCAGAGTGTCTGTGCTGTCCCTCTCTGAAGTCCTTGTCGTCTCCTTCCCATTGTACATTAGATAGGAATTCATCTTGAGCAGCCGCATGTGTGTGTGTTTATACGTGTGTGTGTGTCTTACTTGTAGTGGAAACTCTTTGGGAATCTGTGCCATGGAATGTCTGGGCAGGATTCCCTCTTTTCCCCCAGCGGAGCAGACCATTCACACACAGCTATCTGTGCGCAACCTGAACACGTAGCACAGCACAGCCATGACGGTTTGTGTGTGGACTTGATCTCGCCGACAGTTCATGAGCTCTTTGCTTTGGGGGGGCTCAGTTCAAAAGATTGATTTAGAGGATGTGTTACCAAATCCCTGAGACATGAACTGCCTCTGTCTGTCTGATTCTCTCCCTTCTCTGTCTGACGTCTGACTTCTTCCCTCTTACTCTCTCTGACTTCTCTTCTCTCTTCCTCTTCCTCCCCTTCGCTGGAATGCAACTACAGTGTTTGACCTCGTGATTCATCTCTCCCAAGCTGACCACACCAGCACTGTCTGCCTAATGCAGACGCAGTGCGGACCCATACTCTCATACGGTACACATACAGCACCACACACACACACACACACACACTCATGCCCTGTTGCGTCACTCTCCTGTGGTGTGGCCCGTACCTACCAGACAGCTGTTCCTGCTTAGTTGTCATGTCAGCCATGATGTCAGAGCTTTGTTGTGTGTGATAGGCTGACGTCTGATGTGTCCTGTGTATGTGGGAGACTTTCGCTCTTTGTGCCACACAGAGTCGTGGTCATGGACCAAACGGTCAACTGCTTTGTGATCTCTTACCCCCGCAGCAGAACACTTGCGTCTTTCTAGTCACCACAGTGTGAAAATGTGTTATGCTTCTGTCACAGCGGCCAGTTACACCACAACAGATAAACTAGTGACCCAGAACTCGCGTGGGCAAGTTGAACCCAGTGAAGTCTGTGGCTTTAGAGACGAAAGATCAGAAGAATCGTGGTAAAACTGGACTCATTTTGGTATAGGTTATGACATTTTGGAACTTGTGGGCATTACTGCCAAAAAGCCTGACAGGTTGCTGTTCTATCATATTTTCATGATATATAACTTATAAAGGATCAGAACTGATGCAACAGAGTCAGAGACACTCTGTCTTTGTTTTTTTCTTCTTCCTTGGGAAAACCTCACGTTATTCTAGTGGCAGCCTTGAGCCAGTTAGGTTAACACTTACCTCGTTGGGTCCAGACCCTTCGACTTTTCAGTTTAGCTCAAACCAAAATTACAGGTGTGAAAGGTGGAATGAACCACTCTCTGGACCATTGGACCAATATTTAGTCAGAAAAAGGTGTGGTCCTGGCTTGGATCGAACAAACCATCATCTGTACCATTCTGATGAGTTCGGGATTTTTCACCAATTGCAGGAAGTTGAGACAGTGTTAAACAATAGAAGAAGAAACGGCAATGAACAATGACAATGAACCTGATCATTCATCTTTTCCTTTCAAACGGA
This sequence comes from Platichthys flesus, assembly GCF_949316205.1. Classification (NCBI taxonomy): domain Eukaryota; kingdom Metazoa; phylum Chordata; class Actinopteri; order Pleuronectiformes; family Pleuronectidae; genus Platichthys; species Platichthys flesus. The sequence continues at coordinate 15,530,054 of NC_084955.1, forward strand.
AATACTTTTTCTCTGACCTTTATTCGATACAGTAAGTGAGTACAATAGGCAAATTGACAACACATTTGACATCAGACGCACATCCGTCTGCAAACCAATCAAATCCAAAAGTCCGCTCCATGCAATGTGAAACATAACTGGGCCAGTTAAAACCTCTAGGTTTTCTTTTCAAATGCTTTTAATGCTTTCAATCTGATATTTAGCAATATCCATCTCGATTGCCTAAGAGGCAGGAATTGTTGTCACAAAACAGTTTTCTTCTTGAAAAAATTACTCAGTAACAAAAGTGTGTCATTCACTTATTTAAAAAAAACGACTGCATTGGATTAGAAGTATGCGTGTGTATGTCCAGTCATGGTCACCATGGTGAAGTCCTCCTAAAAATTGCCATGACAACTCAAGCCATCTACAGCCATGTTAGAAGCCAAAACACGTAACTGTCTCCTACGCATCAACAACATTCACACATGTGCCCACACACACTCACACACACACATATACATGTATCTGACAGCTTGCAAACTCAGTGTCAAAATAGAGTTAGATAAGCGTAAGATAAAATTATGGTTTTGTTTACGCTGCTTCGACTCATGTAAGAAATAAAAAGTCATTCAAAACAACAATTTCATAATATTATAGTCTGTTTATATTCATTAAACCTGCAGGCATTAACAAAATAGACCATTTTTGTCTTTAAAAATATAAAAATGTATCTTTGACACAGAAGAATTATCAGCATGTGCCTGAGGTGATGACATCCTGAGGGCTCTCCCCACCAGCTCACCCAGTCACCTTAAAACACACAGACACAAGAACACACGCACACACCCTGCCCCCAGCGCACACACACACACACACACACACACACACACACACACACACACTGCTCAATGGTTGAGATAGAAGCCCCCACCCCTTTCCATCCTTTCCAGTATCTGACCCATTTTCCTGTGCACACGCTGAAGACGCTGGTGAGCAGCCCTCCTTGTTTCCACTGGGGTGGAAAACACTAGTGGAGTGGGAAAAGGAGGGGAGTGGGAGGACAGGGCAGTGGAAGATGAATTTAAGGGGGGGCGGAAAGTATAAGGGTGAGTGAGTATGTCCATTAACCCTCCCAGAGGAACACCCCAGGGGTGCCAGGGGATTAACTCTTGTGCTTGTAAAAAATGTGTGTGTGTGGTCATGTGCGTTTGCTTATGTGTGACTTTATGTGTTACTGAAAAGAATTTCCTCCAATTCTGCATCGAAAACTGTTCCGTGTCCTCTTTAGCTCTGCTGGTGCCACCATGTTGTCCAATAACTTTTAATATTATGCTACCAAAACACTGTGTCATACATTACCCATGATGCAACTTGATAGTGTAATTGATTATACCCTCCAGGCCTGGAAAAACCCAATATATTTCAAGCTCCTAATTTGTCTCCGGGCTAAAACCAAGATACTAGTCATGTCAGAAAAGTAATTCTTGTCAGAGTGTGTTTTCACAGGCTGCATGTTGTGTGAAATTAACTTTAACGAATAAAATGGATGGAACGCCCCTCATCACGTTTCCTTTGGATTGATCTTTTATCTTTTTCAAACAGCCGTTCAGGCAGTTTTCATTCATTTCTAAATGCCGAAAGAAATCAACTTCTTCAAATTTTAATAACGATAAATGGGCTTACGTTTTTCATGGGAAAATGAAAATGAATAACAGACCGGGTACCCGCAACTTTCGCTTATCAGATCGCATGCAAACCTAAGCCTGTTCAGTCGATCCTTACACAGCCCTGTGGGTACAGGGGAGGTAACCTCAACTGCAGCACTGGGGTTGCCCCCAAAGACGTGCCACCTTCCTCTCTGAGTCCTCCGGTCCCCTCGTGAGCAGGTTTGTGGTCCAGTGATCGAGGTAGTGACAGGGTCGCCCACTCGAGTCTCACTTGTTGGTTTCATCCTGTCACCATGTGATGTAAATGGAAGTGAGAACACCTACACTCTTCTCAGGTGCCAGGACAATCATATGACATCAGTATTACAATGACACAGCTTTAGTATCAACTGGTTAGTCTCTGATTGGCTGGTTGGGTGTGTGTGCGTAAGTCTCTGCACCTCATGACCTTATATGTGACATGTTTTCACCTGTTATCTACATGAACTTTATTTTGACTCTTCTTCTGCACGAACGGAAGTGAGTGGAAGGTTGTCTGCTGCAGGTATGTTTAAAATTGTTTTAATTTTATAACCTGCATTTGAGCCACCACAGTAAACCACCATAAGGCTGTGGAGGTGTGTGTGTCAAGAAAGTGTCCAATTTCACTGGGTCTGTGTTTGTGTGTGTCTGTGTTTTATGTTCTAATCCTGGAAAGAGAAGTGAAATGGACACTTCCGCTCTTTTCTAAAAAAAGATCTTCCATTGCAACTTCCTCTTTCTGACACACTATGCGCACAACAATCACACTCACACACACACACACTAATACACACACTATTTATATGTCCTTATCTGGCATTGTGTGGTAACCATGTTGTGTACGTGTGTGTGAGTGGAAAATGGTTTGCTGTAATGGCACAACGTGTGGCCTGGGAAACAGCTGGTGACTCCATGTATACACAGAGCGCTGTGATGCAACAGCTTACTATGTATGTTCATCTGTGAAAGCACATATGTATGTACATTTATCAGTCGTGTGTGTGTGTGGGGGTGTGTATGGGTGTGCGTGCATGTGAGCTACTGAGAAAGAGTGAGAGAAGGAAAGTGTTTTTTCAACACGTGACGTAGGCTTCTGGTGTTTTCCAACTCAAAGAGATGGAACCAGCAGTGACGAGGATGTGATGTCATCGTCAGGTTTTCTCAGTCAAACTGCGGCTCCACGTCTCACGCTACCCTTTTGTCGCCTTCTTGTTGTCTGTGTCTTTATTTCCGTCGATGTGCATGTGTCTCTCTGAAGAGTCTGTCTCTTTGTGCACTTATCAGTCAGTTTCTTTCCTCGTCTTTATCTCTTGCCTCCCCTCTCGTTCCACTGTTGGGGAGTAGGCGTTCACTGTCGGTTTTTTTTATGAATGGGATGTGTTGTTTACTCTCTGACAGAGTTATTTATGTCAGCGTTGATGATGAACACATACAGTGTGACCACACTTCCTCCTCTCTTGCCCTTCTTCCTCTGATTGGCTAACGCTCTCCCCTCAATGGTAAAACGCTGTGCCTGCGAGTCTTTGAAGTAGCTGCGATTGTGTGTTTCCTTCTTTAATGTGGGCCTTCTAGTGTGTGTGTGGGCACGTGGGCCACAGCGTTGAGGGGTCTCAGTTGGCTTCTATTCAGAGATAATTCATAAAAACATCCTGTTTCCAAGGGAGAAAGAAGCAGTTGAATTTTTTTTCCAAATGATGTCACACAGCCCACGCCAAAAAGAACACATTTGTGTTTCTTCATGTGACTGCACCGCCTCACAGCTGTCAAGTTTGCGTCAGTTTGTGTCTTTTTTGATAATAAGGAACATATATTTTTACTTAATGACAAATCATACATCAAGCAAGAATAATACAAATAAAAGTACTGTTGAATGCCCGTTTCTCACTGAAGAATAAACCTTTCTATACATTTTTTATTATGGAGATAAATTCATTTTGGGCAAGATTTTATTTCCCCAAAAGATTTGTGTTTGCCGGTGTATTTGAAAAAAACAACAACAACAAACAGGTGATATATTTCCTCTACCTTGTATATGATAAAAGTTTGACCTAGTCATGTTTAAAATATGATGTTATCTAGTTCTATAATCATGTTTATATTCTAAATAAGTGAGTTCTTAGCTTCCTGTTTGAGGTAAGTCTTCATCATTCAATCTGATGCCAGCACTGCAAAACTGAGATGTGCATGTAGTCTGTTGCTTCACGACTCAGATGGCTTTGTCCTGTTATTTTAAAATCTTTTTGTTTACCTTCTCAAGACCTAAAAAATGTATTGTACATTATATATACATGTGCTCTTATGTAAACTGTGATTCACAATAGCTGGAAGCTATTAATGTTCACATACTCATGAATCTACCATGGCTTGGATAATTCATATATACAAAGCCTGGCATTATAAATCTCGGGTGCAAAGCATCAACAAACATGTTCAGTCCTGTTCCTAATGACCCATGTCCAGTAAAATACACACACAAATATTGTGTTTTTGCGCTTATGTGTGGCATTGTGCGATAGCTAGTGTGGGAGGAGGTGCAAGTTTGATTTGTGAATGAGCAGAGCTTGTAGGGTTGGGTTTTTACTGAATGTTTAATTAGCATGCCATGAAAGATCTGTGGTAACAAGCCAATACTCTACATGGTTAAACAGACCAACACACAGTAGAACACTCTCTGTATTCTAAGTGGCATCCTCTACTGTGACTCAGTTAGACGCAATGTGTTTTATTGTGAACAAAATGTGCCCAAACAATAGTTAAACGGTACATTTTTAGTGTTGTAAAATGTAATTTTTAAAGACTTAGCTCAAACTATTTTGCTTCCCTCCATTAGCTTCCTGTCCATGTCTAATCAGACTTAAAGGTACTTTTAGTCGCATACAAAATACTACATAGTGTTCAGTGTAACCAGCGCTGTAGGCAAACCATAGTGAAGTTGCAATGAATTTTAGAAACCAGTCAACAACTTAAAATTGAGGGAAATGTTTGCAACAAGCTGCAAGGGGTAGCCTATGTACGTTATCCATAAGTGTTTGCTTGTGTTTTGACGTCAGTAAAACCCAATATAAAGGCTGTCTATTGGTTGTGAGTGTTGAAATTCATGTCATTGTGTTTCATATTTGTTAAAAATAATGGAAACAGTATGCCATGACGTTTTTGTTTATTTAAAGTACTTGTCTTGCTCTTTCTCCCATTCAGTGTACTCTCAGATGTTTCTATTGCCAAAATTGAGTTATTGACATCTCCGCCTGCCTGCTGTGCGTATTTGAACTCGTCTGAGGACATCCAGTTGGAGTGTTTCTCCTCCAATGCTTTTTCCGGTTGAGGAACAGTCGTTTTTTTGTCGATGGGGCTTATGGATTGGCGCACTCTGTTTCCCTGCCCCCTCTCATTCGCCCACACATGCAAACACTGCAGGAACAAACAAAATTTTGACTTCATTGCGTCGCTCAGGTGACAGAAGGGGGGCTGTTATGTTATGGCACGACTGCATAACACTACGAGAAAATGTCGGGTTGAACGTTGAGAACCTAAGGACAGATACACAAGAGAGTTCTTTCACATAGACCACAATGCGCAATGCTTTTCAGAGTTGAACATGCTCTTTGTGCTGCAGCATGGCTGTTGAGCCTTCAGTTATAAAGATACATCCATTAAGGCACCATGAGCTGAAGTCTTTACTAACAATTCTTCAGTTGTGGTCTAGAAGATCACACTGTCTCCCCATGAACATTCTCAATAATGATACTGCAGGCGTGATGTATCAGAGCTGTGTTGGTTTGTTGTCTTGAGTTTGTCTGATAGCACAAACGTGTCCACTAGCGCACAGACCTGTAGTTACGGACATTGTGGGTACATGTGTTCAAATACTAAATTTTGTTCTCAATGGGCCAAGAAGCTGAGTCCACACATACATTTGGGGATGGGGGGTGGGGGTTTTGAGCTACTCTTTGGCTTGTGAGAGATAAAGGGAGTTCCTGTTGAGCTCAGAACAATCGCACAAGAACACAGAACCACTGATCCACTGATTCCCAAGAAAATCGATCCATCCTTTATCCGCACCAGCTCATCCTTTTTTTGTTTTTTTTCAGGGTTCTGGACATGGGGGGTCCCGGGGCAGGGTTAACTCTAGACAGTACTCTGACCTCTAGTCAGGTTAGCACAGGTTGCCTATTAAGAGTCCTAACAAATATAGACAACCATAACGACTCAGGTTTACACCTATACTACAGGTGAGTTCACCTAACCTGCATCTCTTTTGACTGTAGTAAGAAACCAAAAGAAGTTAAGTTGTTATCTCATGATCAGAAATCTGTCGATCCACCCTGATTCTAAACACCACATTTTGCTGATTCATTTACGAATTTGCTTACTTGCATTTAGTTTGTTGTTGCACCACACAGTCGGCTCCATCACCTCCTGTCAAAACTTCATTTCAGCAGCAGAGTTACAACTCATTACCAGCTTGCTCTGTTGAATCCCGTCAGGTGAATTAATCTTTTCCTCTCCGTCTCTTTCCTCCTCTCTCCCAGTGACGTCGTGCATGTGCTGCTAATGGAATCTCCAGCTTGGCTTTGTCGTGGCAGCAGGAAAAAAACGAATCATCGGGTCACGACAGCGACCCGACAACTGTCCTAGAGAGTGACGTCACAGGCACGTCTTACTCCAGCAGCTTTACTCTACACACCGGGGACACGTGAGCTTGGGGAAACCCTCACCAACACACACACACACACACTCACACACATAGCCACACTCACTAATCCAATTATAGTATTAGTTAGTGAAAGCCTCGCCCGGGCCTCCTTGGACACACGCTGATCCACTTATTACTGGATGGATAGGCCGGGGCAATCCCAGTGTTTCCCAGCTCTAAGGTGCTTAAGTGGCACTTTGCCAGCGCATCAGGAGGACACCTCATCCGCACAAAGGATCCCCCTGCTATTCTTGTGGACATACACGCTGCCTGTCTGGACGAGCCAACTAAGACGAGAAAGGGGCCGGGCAGTGACTTCCCCTCAGTCAGCAGAGTAGCAGAGAGTGAACCGGAAACTCAGGGCTTAGCCAGGGTAAGTCACTTTCCCCTGTGCATGCCTCTGTCTGCTCTGAACTCCTAATCACACGCCAGGAACAGTCACGGACATATACAGAGTGGAAATTATTAGCAGGAATGAAGAACAATCAACAGATGGAAGACCTTGGGATGTTGCTTTCACCCACCAAACATGCACTCCTTTTCTATGTGCCATAAAACCATTGATATAGTTTGTAGTGGGCATGTGTGTGCGTGTGTACATTTTCGAGAGCCTCTCTTGTTAAACAACAGCACAATGAGGTACACTCCAAACAAGGCCACAAGTCCATACAGAGGCTCCTCTTAACTAACACTCACAGTGTAGTGGGGCTGTTATCTTCTCTTTAATGCTCTCCCACACACACGCACACACACACAAACACACACACACGCACACACAGACAAACGCACACACACATACACACACAAACGGTGAAATCTCTTCTTATGTGACACACTTACATGGATGCACTGCATTAAAAGACAAGTAAATATTTTAAAAAAGATGTCGCTGCTGCAATCTTGTTCAAAGAACGCTCCTGCAAAGGTGACCCAGGGACGGTGAGTGAGTTGTGCCTCTGCCCTGTGTGTCAGACCCTCCCTCATGCTAATGTACCATTCATCAGTGTCATAGAATGATAATGACTCTCAGCGCTGAGAGGCCGCTGCAGCACTCAGACACGGAGTAAAGCTCAGGCCGTCCACTCCACAGTCAGCTCTCTGTCTGATCGCCCCACTGTCTGTGTCTTTTTCACGCTCTCGCTGTTTATATGTCCGCCTCTGTTTCCACACTTCCCTGTCGCTGCCTGTCTGCCTCTCTGTCTCGTCACTCGCCTGACTTTTGTCTGTTTCCCTGTATTTGATGTTCCGTCTGTTTCCTTGTTTACCCTCTGTGTCTGTGCATCACCAATCTTTAATCTACACCAAGAGATCACATGTTATGTCATTTCTTCTTCTTGGAAAACAGTTCATTGGTGTGAAATCCCCCAAAAAATTTGGAATTTGGAAATTCTGCCTTTATAAAATTCTCCTAAATGGCTATTTGAGTGTGACAATCTGATTTATTCTTTTTCTCACCTTCTTTCAAATACTGTGATTTGTCTGTGGTTAATATGTCTGTGTTATGAAAAGTCTTATTCAGTCCAGGTCGGCTCTATGTGTTTCCCAAGCGAGTAGCATATGCTAGCAGTTGTCCAGTGTGAGTAAACGGCCTCTCTCACATGGAAAGTGAAGGGTGGAGAGAGTCTGAGGTCTCAGCTTGAGGGGATATGGGGGGATAGCACATAGCCCTGGGGAAGTTTAACGATGTATTATGTGTGTGTGTGTGTGTGTGTGTGTGTGTGTGTGTGTGTGTGTACACGTTGCCTGCCTGAGGTGAACTAGAGGATGTTGATGCTGATGTGTTCTGATGGACTCACACACAGACACAGACCCTGCCTGTGACTCACAGACGAGATGCGTACCCCCTCAGGGATAGCCCTAGGAACACGCACGCACACACACACACACACACACACACACACACACACACACACACACACACACACACACACACATACACACACACAGACATACATATGCTTGCCAGGTTAGATATCTGCCAGAGCAACTCATGGATCTTGTTCTAGCAGAATAGAGGGATCGGAGCAGGGAGGGACATGTGGGACTGAAATCCTTCAGAAACTGGAAGCCGCTGTTGAAGCGCCTCATTGTGTCTCTGAGAATTTCTGCTACTGTGAGTTTCTCTGGGAAATTAGGTGGAGATGTTCCTCGCTCACCTCTGGCTCAGCCTCACACTGGAATAAACCCTTGTAACCACAGTGTTCTGTTCTGTGACTGCCTGTCACCTCTATAGCACGGGCCATGAATGGTCCTTATTGAGCGGCTGTGTGGAATGCGAGGGTGTATAGCCGACTTCTCTGCAGGGCACTGACGGCAGAACCTTTGGCCAGCGACCGGAGGGTGCAGGGTTGATAAAGATGGATCATGAGGCTAGATGAAGAGAGAGAGGCGGCACTCGGGTTATAGCTCTGAGCCAAAGACTTCTCATTCTCTCCCTGACTCACTGCACATAATTAGACATTAAAACATGAGTAAAACACTTAGAGGAGCCGTTGCTTTGCTGTGGATGAGGACCCTTGCATGTGTACACAGAAATGAGTGTGTAACGTTTTGGAAGACGGAGATAAGAAGATTCAAGCACACAATCTCACAGAGGCAGAAAGAGCCAAAGGGTTAATACGAGCTGTGTGTGACGCCAACCGTATGCTCGTTATAATAGTGCTGGGAGCCTCCAAGTGACAGATAGCAGACACACACTAACACACACACACACACAAACAATGGCTGATCAGTTGTTCATTTTGATTGCATTCGTCACAAGTGACCGCCTGTTTATTTGGAGAAACTGAAAATGACCTTGACCTCGCTTTCATGAAGACTTGAATCCATCAAGTTCTTTAAAGATGTCTGTAAGTGATGATCATGTCTTATTCCTCTTCTACACCCAAATTGATGTTTATTCACAGGTTTTTTTAAAAGGCGAATGACTTTAGCGTGTTCACCCGAGTGCCATGTTTTCAACACTGCTGATCGGAGCTGGAACTGATAAAAACCCAAGTCCACTGCAGAGTCGCTTGACCGACAAAAGCCAAAATGTAACTGAGTTTTTTTTGGGTGAATGGAAAAAGGGCTTTATAGAACATGGTGAAAGCAAAGACACAGTGTCACAATGTGAACTCATCGAACTAGAGAGAGCACTTGGTCAGATGTTTCTTTCCTTTGTCAGTGGGAAACAAGACGTGACAACAAAAATCCACCGGAGCTTCAGGCAAGATGACCCTGAATGTTCTTAATGTGACTGTGAATTTACGGCAAAGCAATTTAGGAGTATCCTTTCAACCTCTTCACGTGTTTTCAGTCTGCTGCCAACTATTCATCATTTGAATGCATCTATTGTCCCCCATGGGCCACTGTAGGTGAGTTTTGGGAACTGGTGAATGAGTGATTATTTCCCAAGCATTCTGGTTGTGAGAAAGGCAGATTTGATGACGGTTTCTTCTGATTATAAAAGAAAAACAATTTGGCACCCTTAAGCCAGCAGTAGGGAAAATGAACAGCAGTGGGAAACAAGCGTGAATATGTGGTTTATTATGAATTACACTGAATCAGAAGTGGACAAATGAGTGGTTTGTTTGCTAAATGCAGTAAAGGTGAAGATAGGAAGGGAATTAAGTGTGTGTGTGTGTGTGTTTGTGTGTGTGTGTGTGTCATTCACTCTTAACCCCACTGACATTACTCAAGGTGTTGCCTGCCTCTGTGTGATATATGTGATGTGTCAGCCTGGTGAACCTGATCCTAGTCCATTGTCTCTGCCGCTGTGATAAAAATCCCATCATGAAGAAAGATACTCACTAATGATCTGATGATGTTACTGAGGCAACATTCGATCCAAACTGTACGTTAGAGGATATCTAATTATTTTCATAGTTTGGACCATCATTTCCAACAGTAACAATAAGAAGGTGCTCTCAGGTTAAAGGGATACGTCATTGATTTTATGCATCGAGATCAGCTTACATGTCTTGTCAGTCGTCCAAACTATGAAAACAGTTATGTAATGTCTTCCACGTGTCTGCAGGAGCTTTGTAATGTCTAAGAAAATAACCCTGATGATGACATCACCTCGGCTATCAGAGCTCAGACGTCTAAATTACCACAATTTCTTTTTTTATAGATTGCCACTAAGTAGTTAGACAGGTGTGGGAGGTGTATTGAAATAAAAAAGGAATTAATTAGTGAGAAATGTAGAATCAAGTATATTTGGAACTCGATCGAAACCATAGACTGTATGGATACATGCCAACGGTGAAGGCAAAGCATCTTGATCGCCACCTGGAGGCTGGCTGGAACTTGTTAAAGGTCACGATTGACATCTGAAAGTGATGATTAAATGCTTGTATTGAGAGGATCTTGCTACTGCAGCTCAAACACTAGCATGCAGACTCACCGTGCAGTGGTGATGTTGCTATGCAGGATATTTTGGCTTCATTTCTGAATACCGGGAGGAAGTGGAGAAACATCACCCATCTTTAGCTACAGTCACATGCACTGAAAGGCCATTTTGACCACTTTGCACTTTTTATTGTTAGTCTTCTGAAAGTTTAAGATGTTCAAGAAACACGAGAAGTCTTATTTGGAGGCAAAGCAAAGGCGTAACATTAGAAAAGTTACGACCCACACTTTCTGCTGTTTAAATCATGGTGTTTTCTCTCTGGTTCAGCTTTGAACTACTATATTAACTGTAGTTATGTAAACACAAGTGAGTTTAGATAATTTGGCTTTATTGTTGACTTGTTAACAACCTGTTTGACCACAGCTGTGAAAATAACAGGCGGATGGATCCTTTAAGGCATGGTTTTGTGTTGTGGTTGAATATTCTTGTGCTCTAACTAATAACTGTGATGGTTAAAAGGACAAAACAGACTCTTCTCTGACCCTCTGCTGCTCTCTTCACTGCATTCCTTTAATCTGTGAACCTGTTTCTTTTTTCCTCTACATGACTTCATGAGCGTAATGGAGAATCATAGATTTTGTTTTATTGCACTCGGACAGGCTATTAGGTAAATGTCTGCGGCAGTGGTTTATAGTGAGGAATAAACCTGACCACATTGGTATCTGCGGAATCTGCGGCATCATCACATTCTGTTCTGATAACAGTGGAACAGCCTGATTCCTATCACATTCAATGTGTGTAGTCTCTGTCTATGGAGTGAGACGTGTTGTGTCCTCATACCATAATAGGCTTCTCCTAATAAGTGTCCCATAATTCTAGTCTTGTGAGTAGATACAGTCGGCTCGGTCCTCAAAAGGAAGGGAGAGAAAAGGAGATACAAGCTACAGTTGTCACTTTTATTCTTTTTTTTTTTCAAACACACACACACACACACACACACACACACAAGCTGGACTCTAATTCACCCTCGATGTCAGACATCAAGGTTTCCGGAAGGAATTCCAGGCATCCCGGGAACTATCTTCCTGATTCCTAAAGGCTTAGTATGATGCTCATCCTGTCTAGATCCTCAGCCAAGAAACACACACACACACACACTCACACACAAACACACACACACAAACACACACACACACACACACACAAACACACACAGTCCAACTAGTCCAGATATCCACTTGGATGAGCTGAATTTACATCATGACTGAGCATTAGAGAATGCTGTTGTAATCCCTGCTGTTCCGAACCACAAGTGATTTATCCATCGGTGATGCTGAGGTGGCACACATGCACACGCACACACGATTATGCAACATACACCAGTTTTTTCAAAAGAGATGATAGTCATAAAGATAAAATATAGATGTTTAAACACAGTGTCTCACTTAACTCAAATTCATGCTACGGAGACGAGAGGTGGGCTTTCACCACAGCTCTCATTTCGAGCGTGTGTCGGACCCACAGGATCTCAGGTTCATTTTTCCAGTGTAAGGGTAAAGAGAGGGTCTACGCTCCTCTGTGTTTAGACAACACAGAGTCCGCTGGCAAAGAGCCTACGCGCTCCATTCAATGGGGGCAGTGGGTAGAATACATGGCCAAAAGTAAGTGGACTCCCAAACAACAGCATGTGATCATTGGTTTCCCCATTTCAAAACTGTTGCAATTAATAATCAAAGGCCTTGTCTACACTACTCTAGATATTTCTTTTGAACAGATATTTTGCCTCCTGTAATTTTAGAAATTCTTATTCATTTAAAAAAATATTTTCATCCAGATGAGAACTCTCTTAAAATGCTTGTGGACAGGAGGCCCAAAGAGAGGAAACAGTTTGTTTCTCAAAATATCCATGTTAGAGTGAACAAGGCATAAATGTATTGTGAACAGACTTTGGTGCTTTGACCCCAGCAGGAAGTAGAACACCATCGAAGCAGTAGTATAAATTAAGTGTTATGGATGTGAAGGAGACTTCCCCCCCGATGCCTGATCACCGGTGGTGGTGATGTGGAAGGGAGCATGAAGTCAGAACGTCTCATGAAGGGCTTCTGGTTGGACGGCTGAGGGGAGATTTCCAGAGTTGAGGTGGTGCAGGGTTGGAGGGGGGGGGCACTCTTTAGGAATAGCATGTGATGTGCATGTGACTTGGGAGGCATGCACAAGAAGACTCTTCCTGACTGAACCTTTGCTAAGCTTCATGACAACCTCCCTTCCTCTGGTTTTAGCCTCTCCGATTTTGGAACCTGGCTGCAGGAGCCGATGTTCCATTTCTTAATAGACTTGGCATTTTGTAGAGGGGCTTTGTCAAACAGGAAAAAGTAGCCACAAAGCTGCAAGCACACAAGTATCATTGTATGTTGTAGAATTAATACTTTGCTTAACTGGAACTAAGGGGACTGGCCCCAAACCATTAATCAATAAACTTCAGAAAAATCCCAAAATACAGAAAATATAAAAATTCTCAACCCAGCCTACGGGAGAGTTTGGACAGATTTTTTATTGGCTGTTCAAACTGAAAAACAACACTGTGTTGAAGAAACACACACTGATGTGTTATTGGGTATGTGTTGCTTCAGGTACCAGTGAGCAAAAATAAAATAAGTAAAAGGAGCTGATTGAGTGGAAGATGCATGCGTTTGGTGGCTTGTATCAGCTGATATTGCACCAAACAGTGGTTTCTAAAAATATGACAAAACACTGACAGAAACAAAATGCATTGCAAAGTTGTTCTTCTATTAGATGTTTCAGAGCAACTCATCGCCATATGAAGTCAAGTTTCATTGCAGCAACAGGTGATCCAGGTAAAACCTGTTTCACCTCAATGTCTTTCTGAACACGAATTCAGACAGGAGCAATGAAACTGCTAACCCTAATGCTAACCCTAACCATTCCTCCTCAAGCTCATAATGCCTTGACCAACCAATTGTCCTAGCCATAACCAGTCAATATAGATGCCTTAACCTAACCATATGTGTCTGGAACCTAGAAGTCAGAAGGTTAACCTGGAACTGATCCACTAGACGGTGAAGCTTCAGGTCAAAAACCTCTCATCTAAAAGCTGAGCTAAGACTTTACTTCAATTACAGCAATAATTGTCTGATAAAAGTCCAAACAACTGGATCTACGGGCAACTTAGGCATGATTTGGTTTGCAGGTGATATGGGGACGGAGAGCCATTGACTGACCCATTTCAGTTGCCCCATCGACGGACGCGGCAGGGGCAGTCATCGAGATAACTTAATACTCCTTAACCCAAACTTGTACCACTCAACTTTAATGCCTAACTGTAACCTAACCCTAATTGAAACCTAAGCCCTAACCTCAACCAAATTGACCTCATCACTTAACCAAAACCCAATCTGACTTCAATCTTAAACCTAACCAGCCCTTACCTCAATCTTCTTTGAGTCCTTTACAGTCCTTTCAAACTTCGAACCTCCACCTGTCTAATTTGAATCTACTTTAACAAGACAAAACTAAGAATGACCTCCTTGACCTTTTTAGCTCTTTCTCTGAGGCATAAAGATGTGCAGCCTTACCTTGCGAGTGGCTCTCCGCAGTTGTCGGTCTGCCAGGGAGGAATCATTGTGATAACCCTAACCCTTACAAACTAACACTTTATGTTGCTCTTTATCGTTTATTTGTCACCCATCTCTATGTGTATGCTGAGCACTCCGAGTGCTCTCTCTGTTGTAGCAGCTGATTTTCAGTGTTCCGAGTGTGAACCCTCTGAATATTTCACACTCATCGCCAATTCCCACTTGCTCGTTCACTCAAATTTGAGATCTGGCACTCCACAGTGGATGACAGGTGAGTGCTCTGGAGTGTGTGTGAGTGTGCAGCCGGCGGAGTGCTGTGTCCATGAAAGACTCTTCTTCCCCCCACTCGGCGGGAAGGGAGGAGTGGGCTGCTGTGGAATTGAGAACCCTCATCACCTTCAGTACAGAGTGAGAGAGCCAGTGGGTCTGCGCTAAGTGGTGCTGGGCACCATTACTGTGAAAAGGACCCCTATCCAGGGTGTCCTTTCATGTGTCTGCTGAACGGGACACAACTAAGAGCCACGGCTAACCAGTGTATGTGGGTGTGAGTGTGAATCTACATCTGTGGGCCCACTGTGCTCACTTGTATAACATGGTGCCGGGAAGGTTTGTGTGGCTGAAACCAGATCAGGTTTGTGTGACAGCCACCGCGTGAGTGTGCATTTATAGAGCAGCGCATGTGTGTGCCAGGTTACAGTATTAATAGACAGCAGTATATTGTGCAGGCTACTAATAGGCACATGGCTGATATTAGTGGATCAGTTTCCATCACACTCTGTGACGTAGAAGCGCCTGATTCCGCAGGTGTCTCCCCCGAATGTCCTCGTTGTTCTTTGACCTCTTGGTGTGTGTCTCAGCGTTTTGAAGGGCTCGCCTTGTGATGTAGCCTGACCACTGGCGACGGGCCAGTGGTCATGCATACTGTAACTGTGAAACCAGTGGACGGATATTTTTAAGTCAACGGGAGGGAGCGGGAGAGCCTTGTAAATGCTTATAAAGCTATTTATGTATTGATATTTCATCCTGGTATTAAATTAATAGAGAGAGCCCATTTTAAGGGACATAAAACATTAAAAAAGGACAATGTATTTATTAAAAACATCGAAAAAATAAACATGACCTTGTGCAAAACATTGAAAAACAAAACATGTCAGTAATTGAAAGGATTCTTCTGTCAATGTTCTGTTTAACTAATAGGCTCTCCTTTTACCTCACATCCTCCATTAGCATCGATGTGGAACTCTGGGGCCTTGTTGTGGCAAAGCTTTGCTAATCCACTGTGAGAGCTCTCGTTGGGTATCATCTGTGCTTTTCTGCAACACACACTCTTGAAATCTTCAGTGTGGCAGTGATTCATATGTGGCAGAGTTTTTTTTTTGTGGAGTAGAGGCTCAGAGAGAAGTGAAGGGATCGCGCCGTCAGTCAACAAATCTAATGAAGTGCGTCATGAGTTATTTGTACTTGTATTTCTCGGTTGCTAAAATACGGCACAGTGAAGGGTTTGAATCCCAGTGTGGGCATCCATGATGGAGATGGAACAACTTGTGGTTCTTTCAGGATAATTGACTTACTTCGGGTGGAAATTTGCCAGAAGGTGTCCTGGTGCTGATGGACAAAAAGCTGCTGTAAAAACCTCCTTTATTAAGTTTTAAAGGATCTAAAGCTTCTTTATTTATTCAATAAGTTCTTTTCAATAAGACATTTCTTTGTACCACCGCCGTCAACATTTGTATGGATCTCTAATCCTCACCATGCAGCACTCTGCTCTCTGTGCTGTGGATTGAGAAATACCATGAATCCTGCCTTGTTTTTCGCTTCTATAAAACAAACTAATAGAAGTATTTTTTTTTAACTGCAGGCTATCGCTCTCTGAACTGGAGCTTTTGGGGAGTCAGTCGATTTTTGAACATTGAGTTAAAGATATGTGATTCTAGTTAGTCGTACTTCCAATTTCAGAAAAAACATACACACATAGAACATATGTAATTACAATTTATAAACTCATGACAATAGGTTCAGGCAACTTTTATTAGCTGGACCTACTTGTTTGAAAATTTGCAGCTTTTGTAAAAAATTGTAATAGGGCAATATTGAGATGCCAACGTGATAAACTCATACATATGCTAACACTGTCGTAATAGTACAATACAAAGTGAGAAGGTTAGAGGTCAGCTCAGCAATAAGAGCAATGTCATAGAAGAATATGAAATAAGAAAATAGAAACTAGACTAGGTAGAGGTCAATGTAAATGAACCTGCACATTATTCAGAAGCACCGGTTATTGCATTATTCCAAATCCAATAATTAGCTTTAGGGGGGGCCTCGGTCAAAGAGGCCAAATGGGCCGTTGCAATTGCAAATTAACCCCGGCCAAGTGCATGTCCTTTTGCTGCAGTACTGTACGGGGCGTTTTGAGGAGAGTCAGTGAGTAACACCACAAGAACAGAAAGTCTCCTCGACTTATGAAGAGTATGATGAGTTTAATCCTGGTCCTGTAATTTGTGGAGGATCGTGTTTCTGTGCACAGCAGTAAAATGACAGGTGGTGTGCTCATGTTCAAGACACATGCAAAAGTGTGTGTGTGTGTGTGTGTGTGTGTGTGTGTGTGTGTGCATGTGTGTGGGTGGGTGTGTGCTCCTATACACATGGGTGTTACACAAGCCTGTAATTATGCTGTCAGGAGGAGCCTGAGTGGAATAATACACATGTGAATACGGTATTGGAGTGCATATATGTGCAAACACACACACACACAGACACACACACACACACACTTCACTTAAACAGCATCATGAGTTGGCAGTGGGCTTCTTTTCCACCTCAGGTCAAGCTTAGTTCATGCACAAAGAGTGAGAGAGGGTGTGTGTGTGTGTGTGTGTGTGTGTGTGTGTGTGTGTGCGTGCGTGTGTGTGTGTTTGTGTGTGTGGTAACCCTGCTCCAGTTTTATTTTTAAAGTGAGCTCAGACAAAGGCCTCCAGTCAGACTGCTCTGAGAACAGGACCTTGGGAACATGACCAGTGCCTGTTGTGCCACGGTGTGTGTGTGTGTGTGAGAGAGTGTGTGTGTGTGAGAGAGAGATAGAGAGAGTGAGTAAGAGAGAGAGAGAGAGACAGAGAGCGAGAGAGAGACGGTTGTAAAGAAATCACTTGTTCGAGCTGAAAAAGACCAGAGGAATAAGCTATTGAAAATCCTTGCCAGATGTGCAAAACACACACACACACACACTCACACACACACACACACACACAAACATATACACACACACACACACACACATACATTGTTCCCCCGATGTTGGCATACTGGGACGTCACTGTTTGATGTGGAGGAAGGATTTTATTTGCGATAGGAGAAATTAACCACCACCAACACACACACACACACACACACACACACACACACACACACACACACATACACATGCACAGTGTTAACAGGGGACACAGTGAGTAGAGTTTGCCTACTCACAGACCACCACACCCACCAAAGCACTTTTTCAACAGGTTTGTGGAAAAGAAAAAAAGGAAAGATCGAAGAGAAGAGAAAACAAGGGAGGAGAGGAAAGGAGTGAGAAGTGGTAGAAAAGAGGGAAAACTGTGCGAAGAAGAAAAGAAGAGAAGTGAGAAGCGGAAATGAGGAGAGTGGGGAATAAATGAGAGGAGACGACAGGTAAGAGGAGAGGTAACGAGAGAAGGTGAGAGAACAGGAGAAGAAAGAAAGGAGGAGAGCAGAATAGCAACGGAAGACACAAAAAGGGGATGAGAGAAGGAAAGAGAGGAGAGGAGAACATAGGAATAGAGAAGGAGAGAACAGGAGATGAAGAGGAGAGGAGAAAATCACATCCCTATACATTTTCTTCCCTCTTTTCCAGGCTTCTCAGGCCTGCAGACACACTCGGGGGAGGCCTGGCCTTAGTTACATTACATCACACGCACACACACAAACGAACACACACACACACACACAAACACACACACACACACCCACACACACTTGAGCGTAATCTGTCCCATAACTACACCGCTGCCAGCCCCCGTCTTTCCTTTCTTTCTCTCTCCCTTTCTTCCTGTGTTTTCAAGTCTTTTTCTTTCCAGCGCTCATGACGCACTCTGGTATAATGGAGCCGTTAAAAAGAGTCCGGTTGAAGGTGGAGCTGAGGCCGAGAGGGAGTCGGGAGGGTGGGGTGGGAGGTGTAAAGTGACACCACACCAGGGCACTATATTTACAACGTGCCTCTTTAACACGCAGCCTATTTATAGCTGCCCGATCTTTTCTCAGCGTCTGCCACACACTGCTGCAGCGTCACAAACACCGGCATCAGATGGCACCGGTGGACTCACGCGGGGCAGCGCTGCCAAAGGGAACACGCCTCATCCTTCAGCGTGTTCCTGTGCAAACCCAAGCCTCACCTCGCTCCAGCCACCTTCCATCCATCACACTCACACACTCAGGGGCGTTTGCTCTTCACCGCTCTCGGGGCTTCCGGCCTTTTTTCTTTCCTTGTCTGCCACAGATCAGTGTATTCTCGAGATGAAAGCGGAGACGAGGGGCTAAACCCTGTTTCTGTCACGGCTTGACTTCCCCGTCAGACAGGACAGGACAAACAGGCACGATAATTGGAGGGGTTTAAATGTGGCTAAGAATTACGAGCTGAGGTTTTGTGTGTGCATGCATGAAGACAAGCATGCAACACCTGACCAGTGGGTGAGGAAGAGTTAGCTCCTTGACTTAAGAGCCATTCTCAGTTACAATAAACGTTGTGATAGCGTTGTAGGTGTCAGCTGATTTCCGCCATGCAAACATTACTCAGACTATGTAAAAAGGAGTATCAGGATAAAGCTGTTTCTTTTTTATTATATTTACCTTCAGACCTAAGCTGCTGTCAGACATGCACCTCACTCCAGAGAACCTGTGGACATTCTCCGGAGAATGCAAATGTCCGAGTGAGAGCCTCTGGACTTTCTGCAGCAACCTTGTTTAATCTCTGCAGAAAGTTTGATGGAGCAGTGAAAACCCAGCAGGGGACCTTCTGCAGGATTCACCGCAAGCAAGTGTGTGGGATGAAGACGTTTGTGACACGCACCAGACGCAAACATAACAAAGGAAAGAAAACAAATATCTCTGGATGAAAAAGCAGTGCCATGCACATAGAAGACACAGACGAAGATGTGATAAGAGCTCTCAGCGATGAGGTCCGATGGCGGCGTCGACGTGCTGGAGACAAAAACATGTGACCTCCACAGCAGGATCAATACGTTCCATCCTGCCCCTGCCTGCGTCTGAGTGGAGAATCTCCTGCTGTGTATTTCACGTTAAAGGCAAACGGTGGAGAGAGTGCGGCCCAGAGGACTCTGGAGGATGTCTGCAGAACTGAGACATCCTCTGGTTTCTCAGTGTGACTGAGATCGTACATGATAGAGGGGAGTAAATGGGTGATAAACTCCACAACCAACTGAACACACAGGTCATGCCTCGGCCTCTGCCACCTCTCTACAGGCCTTTTTGGATATTTGATGCCAGGCAAAATTTGTATTTGATTAGATAATGACTGCGCATGACAACTTGATTAAACAACAAGTTAAGATTTTCTTAACCATAAAGCTGTTCGATCACAGCAGCATTTCCGTTGAAGCATCCACCGCGTGTTTAAACTGCTGCCCTGAAATGTCTTGAAAAGTTCATCGCAGTGCATGTGTGAAAGTAGATTTTCTGTGTCAAAAAGTGTGCAACCTCCGTCTGGTTAACAAACAACAACTGTTAGAGAGGTTTGCTTCTCATTAGCAGGGCTCTGCTGGTGACTTTCCTCTGTATCTCCTCTACAGTAAAAGTGCTGCATTCAAAATAAATGTTTTGAAGTATTACAAGTGAAACAACAAAATTCACCTTAGTTTTTGTTACATTTTAGTTTTAAGGACCATTTTACCATTGCAGTGGCGTATCGGAGCTTTAATTCCAGCTGTAGACTTATTCCATAACAGTGCATCACATTTTATAATATTATAATAGTATCCTGGGGCTTGATCTGATCGTGGTGGCAGCTGATCATGGACTATGATAACATCTAGACTTCTTGATGTACAATATACCTACTCACATACTGTAACATTACTGATAAACAACTTCTCCATTTCAATTAGCAGTCACCGCTGCTCCCTTCATCTTTCTTCTCATCAACCTGACATCTATCTCACTTCTGTCCATCCTGGGAGAGGGATTCCTCACCTGTGGCCCTCTCTGAGGTTTCTACATTTTTCCCCCGTTAGTTTATTTGGTACATGTCCTTGCTCTTTTTGAGGTATAAGGACAGAGGATGTCGTACCCTTTTTGAGCCCTGTGAGACAAATTGTTATTTGTGAATATGGGCTATACAAATATAATTTGATTGATTGATGTTTGATTGATAAGATGATCTTTCATATGTTTGTATTTAAGTAGTGTAGAAGTAAAAAACAAAAAAGAAGTTAAAAAAAGGGCTTAAACCTTATTTGAGAATGGGTTAAATGTGCTTAAGAATTATATTCATTAAAATGTAGCATTTAGTACTTGTACACACAAACATGGACTCATACAGACACACATCTGATCCTGGGGTTTGTGGTACAGCAGAAGAATCATTGAATCATTCACAGTATCATGACTGCCCCCTCTGGACTGTTTCACTGCATCTCTGTCTCCAAGAGAACAAACTTCACAGACACAGACACATTTATCTAAGAAGCCAAAATGCGCATTTGATCACATTAGCTCACAAAAAGAGGTCGAAAAACAATATTCAGTGAATTTTTTGAAGAACACACGCAACAACGTCACACTGCGCCCTGAGACCCGTCTTCCTCTGAAGTCCTGCACATCATGTTTTCAGCAGCCTCCGGCCCGAGGGGGGATTCTAAAATTAAAATGTGTCCTTCGCGCATTACAAAATCCCATCGTGCCCTTCATGTGAGAATATTTAACATTTTGTTTCTTGACGTCAAATATTTGTCTTGCCTCAATACGCTGTTTTTACACTCAGCATAATCTCCCTGCCCGCAGCTCACAGCTTTTTTACAATGAGACAATGTTGTGTATCAGAGCGAACAAACGAGGCTAATATAAACTGTCTAGATTCAATGAAATAGATAACGTTAGCCTAAAGGCTCATTTTATCCAGAGTGGTAAGTTTACATTGTATATAATACTTCTACTTTATATATCTCCTTGTTCATTTATTGCATGTTCACTTGTTTGTTACTTTTTTCTACTTTTTCACAGCAAATTTCCTCCTTGTGGGACTAATAAAGAATCATCTTATCTTGGCTTACGTAAAGTACTAACAATGAATGGAAGGTCTTTGTTTACAATGAAAGCTATACAACTTTTTAAAGATTGATATCTCTCGGACTTTAATGATGACTTCTCTGGCAGGACTGTTGTTTAACTCTTTAGTCTTGGCACATTTTTATTGTGTAATACACATTTATTTATATTGGTTTAGAAATGTTTGCAAATTAATTAGCAATCGAAAAGATCTCTCATTTACAAAAAATCTCTCTCTCTCTCTCTCACAAACACACACACACATGCTTGTTGCTTGCTGAAAAGGAACAGAGAGGAAAAAGCTTTTGAAAATCCTTGCCAGATGTGCAACACACACACACAGACACACACACACACACACACACACACACACACACACACACAGTCTTAGACTAGGTAATTAGGTTAAATAACAGATCAAAATAGTTATATGATGTTCAGAATTTGCATGTTCATGTGCATACAGAGTTATAATGTTGACAGAGAATTTAGAGACTGTATGAAGTGTATCAGAGGCCCTGTGGCGAGATCTGCTCCAGTCGACCACAACATTAAAACCTGTTACCTGTCTTAATGATGTGGCTGACACTTTGCACTGTTAGTGTGTGGTGTAATAAAGCTCAGTTTAATTAAATAACCAGAATTTAAATGAAGCAAGATACTCCCTTGTACACTATTACCAGGCCCCAGGAACCTGAAGGTACTGTCTTTGGAGTATTAGTTGGTTACATGGTTTGTGGTCAAACAGTGAAGCTGCAGTGTGTTGTCCACACCCTCCTCACTGTGGATGAACATGCTACACATGCTGTTGAATATTACACACAGCACTGGACTGGTGGTGGTCCGGGACTAAGAGCTCATTTGAGCTCTTGGGGAAACCAGTTAGTCTGTAACAATAAAGCCCTTCATCATTTTCTTAATTGTTAAATAACAAATCTTGGCTTTGGTTTTGAGATCAAGTCATAATTGTGTGTGTGACCCGTGTCTCTCTGTTTCTTTGCCTGTGGGGCATGACAGTGAACTGTGTTGACAATCTGAGGCCGTTAAACCATAATAAAGGTACGTGCTGTTGTGTTTGGTGGCTGTGTGTGTGTGTGTGTGTGTGTGTGTGTGTGTGTGTGTGTGTGGATGAGCTGTGGCGAGGTCGCTCTGAACCTTGAACTGGTGCCGTTTGTTGGGCCTGGTGCCACCAGCCAGACGGCTGTAGATGGAGCCGCGGAGCCCGTCGGCATCTGAGTGTGCAGGATGCTGTCGTACGTCGCTGTGGTGGTGTGAGTTAGGGTGTGTGTTTACTCAACAGGGTGTTAACGTCAGCCAAGGAGATCGGTGTTTATCCTCACACGTGTCAGGAGACGAGCATGTGAGTGTGTGTACACCACTTTGCTTTGCCATCATCTCTCCACTGTCCCCAAACACACACAGATACACCCACACACAGACGTACGGATCCTGACTCAGCCTTTATAGAGCCAGTGTTAGTAGATTTACCCCCCAGCTGGCCGACACAACCATAGGAGACAGCTCTATGGTAGTTTTCCATGTGTGTGTTGGGTTGCAGTGTAACAACCGTGGTGGGCTGTGTGTGTGCATCACCACTGCTTTCTGTGCGCAACACTTTGGATTTTCGTGACTTCCCAGAACAACGTGGCTCACAGACGCAGAGCTGCATTACAATACATCCGCTAATAACACGCTGCTCCTCTCTCTGTGTCTCACTGAGTCCTCTGGGGGGGAGCTTGTGGCCACTTTCCCAGCTCTCCCTCGGGATTCACTTCCAGCTGCTGCCGCTCCAAACCTCAACCCAGCTTCGCCGACCGTGGCCGCAGCCATGTGCGCTGACATCACGGTCCAGGCGGCCACGCACCGGATGCTTTGACCAGCATGGACTTACGGCCGCGAAGACGTCACAGCCAAGACAAATGACACACGCAGACATGTCCTTGTCTCCCTGTGGAGGTTGTAGTTCCCAGGGCCTCTGAGTTGTAGTTCTCAGGGGTGAAGCATTATGGGTACTGGACTCGAAAATATTTACAAGTTGCTATGAACCCTGGTGGTACACACAGGAAGTCAGCGATCTGGATTTGGCATTAGCCTCCTGACATTTATATATTTCTGCGAAACATTACCAAGTGATGTGAATGTGTTTTCTAATATTATTTGCAGCCTATTTTTATCTCCATTTCTAAAAGCACACATGACAAACACTTCTTGACAGTCACAGCTGAGATGCTGCATGAACAGAGCTGAATGTCTGACCTAAATAGGTCACCATCAAGTTTTGAAAGCCATCCCTGAGAGTGGAGATTATTGGGTTATTTAATCAGACATTCGACACCGATGTACTTTGAAGCTCTGCATGTTTTGTCAAATTAAAACACTTATTTCTTAAACTAAGGGAATGAAAATATGTGTTGTGCATGTGACCATTATCTGAAAAGCTCATGTGAATCATGGCGAGGTTTTGATATGTTACAGCAAAAAGTAAAATTCTAAAAATATTTTGAGGTCCAATTTCCATTCAGCTGCCTCAGTTTCTGGTATTACACATCCTGAACCTAGAACTGAGGCATCATTATAGTGTTATGGGTAATCACTATGATCAAAGTAGAACAATAAGGGTCACCTTCACACATGCAGCAGTATAAGTAGTGAGTGAAAGTTAGACGCTGAGCCTTGGTTCATGATTTAAGTGTGTATTTGTGTGTTGTTCTAGTCTAACTAACCTGCACAGTTTGTTGCATAGATGTTGCCCCCACTTCCCACAGCAGCCTAGTTTTCCACATGGAAGAATACAAATGCCTGTGTTTGTCTGTCTCTCTCTGTGTGTGTGTGTGTATATGGGTGAGTGGGTGGGTGGAACAGTTCATGTTGAGTGTTGGAGGATTTGTGGAATGGGTCAGGATTGACTGTTTTATTCCCTCTCGGTCTTTCCTCCACATGACGATGAGTTTTCTAATTTCTTCAACCTCTTACTGGCGGGTTTATTTGGAGCTTGTCTCCGTGAAGACTTGCTGTGCTTCCTAACACATTAGACCGTACAACATTCCGCACCTAGAAACTGCAAGATGAATGAACTTGAATTCAACCAAACAAAATGTGTATTTAAAAAGCGATTATAACAATGTTTCGGTTGGGTTGGTCTGTTTCGTAGTATTCATGCATTATTCTGTATAATTATGGTTGGGATGGTATCAGTTCAGTTTTTAATAAACGAGATTACACCTTAGCGCACTAAACATGTGTGTGATGAAGGAAATGGGGAAGTATTCAGAGGAGAGATTTCAGTCACTGCAGAGGAAGAGGCGAAGCACAACCTCACACTTCTCCGGTCATTGTTGGGCATCTGGCACTCATCTGCTCCCGCACCACAACACTCTATCACCTTGTTTCCTTCTCCTTGCTTACTCCTCCCTCCTCCCTCCTCCTCTGCCTCTGGCTCTACAGTCCTCTCAGTCAAGGTGTCACAGGCACTGGTGTCTGCCTTGCTGTCTCTCACATGGCTGTCATCCCTTGAGGTGAACACTCTCGGTTGTCATGTTCACGACTCGCACAGCTCGACCTCTGCAGAAGAAGAAGTACGGTGAGGGGGAAGATAATCTGCTGAGAAACCTCGAGGAGGGGAGGGTGGAAGTATGGAGGGGAAATGCCTGAGGGGAACAGGCTGTCCCGTATCAGGCCTGGTTGAATCTCAGCATTGATCTCATGAATAATAGAGCTCCAGTGGCCGCGCGACGATATGAAACGTGACATCTGAAGACAACCTGGATCCGCCACTCCTCAGAGCCCCCCACACGCTCAAACACATGCTTGCACGTGCATATATAATAATAATAAAACTTTATTTGTATAGGAGCACTTTTTTTTAACAGGGTTACAAAGTGCTTTACAGAGAAGAAGATATATAAATAAACATGTGTTTGTGTGCAACCTTGTAAACCTCTGACTAACTGTGTAAACATTTAAAATTAAAGTATCTTAAAGGTCATTGTTAAGTTCCTGAAACAGGAAGTTGAATTTTTTTTTTATTTGGCTCCAAATCACTGACTCACAAAGGGTCATCAATATGAAACGCCTTCATGAAAGAATAACAAGTTGCCTGCTAAACAAGACAAGCCCCTGTGTTTCCTTGTATTCCTCAGCTTCTTAATAATGCATAGAGAAACAGCTAAAGTCCAGCGCTCATAGCTTACACACACACACACACACACACACACACACACACACACACACACACACACACACACACACACGCACACACACATGCAGCCACTGTCATGTTTACTCATGTTTACCGTCTGTCCCTGCTCATCAGTCATTCACCGAAACAATTTTCTGTGTGAAGAATCTGCAAGTCTGCATTTTTCTCCCCCCTGCAGATTGTATCTTGGATTTTGTTTTACCTGTTTTTTCTTTTCATCCATTTATTCATGCGAGCAACTGGTGAATGTTGGGGGGGAGCCCAGAGCCCAAAGCCCAGAGCCCAGAGCCCAGAGCCCAGAGCCCCGAGCCGGCAAGGTGAATGGATGTGAAGCGTCGGTGGAAAGTAACTTAATCCAAGTCGTGTGTTTAGGTACTATTTTAAAAGTACTTGTTTTCTACTTTACTATCTTAAGTTTATGGGTCTTTACATTTACTTTTGACTGATTACACTACCCTTGCTTACTATTTAGCTACTGCGTTGTGCGTTAATTCATCAGTAACAATCTAATATTAAATGGTGTTTCAATCACATGGACAATTTTCTTCACAGTGAATCTTTTGTATCTCGTTTCCTTTAAGTCAACTAGGCCAGTTGCCTGTTGGAATGGACTGTTCTCTGGCCTGTGTTAATGCTCTGGAGCTACTTCGGAGTTCTTCCTTATTCGTGAGTCCTACTCAAACAGTTCTACAATATATAGTCCCTTTTTATTGTGGATGTTATGTGCAGAGATTTATATAAACAGTGTATGAGGCAAAGTGAAGTTGGAAAACTTTGCGTTCATCCTACCTGATTATTCTCCAATGAATTATTTTGTCCCACTATTCAGTGTGTCTGCTCAAGTACCATTTTGTATTTTGCAGGATTGCAATAGTACTGTCAGTTGCGTTAAAACGAGGAGGAGGCAAAGGGGTTAATAGAAGTCAGGTAAACACTGAAGAGGATGAAAAAGAAGATCAAGCTCCAGTGATTTCTTAAGCCTGACACCACCTACTCACAAACTCACACCTAACCCTGAGGCCTCCGGAGAATTATGTCTGCAGGACTGGCTTGTCATTATGTTATTATCGTCTTTATCTCCCGGGGGGACATGTGTATGGTCACACACATGCAACCCAAATCTTGCAAAAATGCACATAAGCCCCCAACCCCAAAACTACACCTATAATGATTTACAGCTGAGCATTTTGTGAAGGAATCCCCTGCTCAGACCTGCAGCAGGTCGGCCACAGAGAGAGAAAGTAACACTGGTAAAGAATGTGCTCAAGAGAATATATGCAAATTCTTGATTCTCGTATGCAGAGAGAAAGACTTACTTAACCCGGACAGAAGCACGTGAAAGTCATGGCAGTGTGTCACTGCGGCACCTGCTGCTTGTCAAGTCACGGCCAAGCACACACGTGGTGAGAGGTTACAGGAGTGTTGACTCCGTTTCAAGGAGAAAAGACAAGGAGGTGACAAATCAAAGGGGAAAAGTTGAAAAATGAGTTGAGAAACAAGGAGGAGAATGCTCCAGTGCCATACATAGAGAGTCGGGAGGGTCACTGAATTGATTCATGAGTACGAAAGCATCGTGAATCATAAGCTATGGCCTTCGCAGTGACCAGACCACCACCCAATGAGACATCTGTGAAGTGAAAGGCTCCACCGCCATCTTCAAAACACCACACAAATTATTTTTCCCTTTAATTTGTCATGAATATAAATATTGTCCGATGGGAAAGGCAGCTGGCGGTTACCTTCATAGGCTGAAATCTGAGTCCCGGCTCACACGAAGCCCTCGAGACGCTCATAGAAGGACCTCTATGATATTTTAAATCACACTCATCCGCTGTAAAATCATGAGAGTCGTCCACGAGCAGATTTATGTGGACCGCGCTTTGTGTTTGATGCTGGGAATATGCATTGTATGAGAAATGACGTCCACGGCTCCGGGAACCCTTTCCCTCCCTGCACTCTGAAGATTGCATCACGCAGTTTCACCTGCTGCACACGCGCACACATGCAATAACTTGCCCTGTGAAGGAATGAACATGCCTCAGAAAGAAACCTGCTATGTGCAAATCAGGCAGCCACTCTATGCAAATCAGGAGAGACGATTGAAGCTAAGACTGGGAAAAGGCGGTTAAACAACATGTTTTTAAATGTTTTCAAAATGGTCCCAGGTCATTTTATTGTGTATGATTAAATTAATGTGTGGGTACATTTATGAGCCCCATTAACACCCCATTAGCCTTTAACTCATTAACCTTCAACATTAGATCTTTTTCTTTATAACATATAAAATAATAAAATGCAAAAGGTTCATATGCTCATATGATCCAGAAGGACCTTCTCACATTGTTATTGTCTTTCTGATGTCTCTCTCTGTCAGCATCCTAACTGGAGTTAACAGGGAACTTTATTCACAACTTGTTTACATTGCACCCAAGTGTCCAAAGCACCAAACCATGTATTTCCTGTTACAAATAAGAGGAAACACTGGGACTCCTCTTCTTTGTGGAAGAATTCAGCAACAGCCGTGGGGGATGACGTAAAATCATTTACAACTTCATTCAGCAGTGAGCGGATGTATTCGTTAGTTTATATGGAGAGCGTGGTGTTCCGTGTCTGCCCATCAGACATGTCAGAGGGAGGTGCTCTTATTGTATTTGACGGCCGTCCTCATTCATCAGCTCGGCTGCTCGGTGTGTGAAAAGCTTGTGGAATAAAAACCGCAAAGCTGCCACACCTGTCGTCCACCAGCGGGTTGGCACGGTGCACAGAGCGGGGAAGATTAAATGAACCAGTGGCATTCATTAATGACACAACTCGCATCTCTAACACACCCATTTCCCCGGGATTGTAGTTATTACACTAACGTCAATAAGCTGTCAACATATTTTAATTCAGTGCTTTTACGTGATGTTAGGCCTTATTTTACTTTTGCACATCCAAGATATTGATCTCAGATACAGTTTTGTTTTTTCTACAATTTAGAAGGTATTTGGTGTTTAGGTTTGTGGCATGAATGAATGAGCCAAGAAAAGTATGAATGTATCTCAGAATTTTATAAATATATATGCAGTTGAGTTTATCTCATTATTAAAAAAATTTGCAAGGGACTTAGTAAATATTGAAACTATTGAATGGGTTCTTTCCTGACTTTTATACATCCTTTCATTAAGTTCCATGGAAATCTGTCCTGTAGCTTTCATTCAAAGCAACCAACAGCCTGGGGTGAAAACATAACCTCCTTGGCAGAGGTGATAAAGAATTCCAACCATGTCTTTCAAACTACAACAACATCAATTGATTGTAATGAGGAATATGATTATGAGAGCCAGGTGATCCCTGCACTGTGTGACCCTCCCTCTGCCTCACCTCCTTCGGCTCTGCTGTTGCTGAACTGCAGAGCTGCACAAGGAGTGGAAAAAACAGTCACCTAAAAATACACCCAGACAACACACTTACAAATACACACACACACACCCTTGCTCACACAGGGCCAATCGCCCCCCCCCCCCCCCCTTTATATAAATCCAGCAGTGGCCAGCATGTTCCTGAGGGTACAGTCGGATCTTCTTCGCTGCAGTGTGATAGTGAGCGAGTGGAGTTTGGAGGTGCTGGTGGGGGGGGGGGGGGGGGGGGGGGACACACATACCTATGACATCACAGCCCAGTTGGCCCTGCATGCCCGCAGCAGTCACACGGGGCATCACCAGGCCTGCTGATGTGTGCTGATGGGAGGGGATGTGTGTGGGAAAAGGTCACGGGGACCAACGCGGCCTCCATCCTGGGATTCTCCTCGTCACATATCCACTCATGTGCTCGTGCTATGGCGTACCGACATACTTTTGTGTTTCTGTAAGCCTTTGGTTTGACACAATTTATGTTTTTAGACTGATCCCTTTGCCCTGTGCGTGTCATATGAAGAGGTAAGACTGTTTCTTTTAGGGTTGATTGTACGTGAGCTGCCACACATTGTTCCGTTCTGTTATCTGCTAAATCTTCTGGTTTTCTCCAACCCCTGACGGTCTCCACCTATTTCCATCTACCTGTGGTTAGTCATAGTTTCTTCTTTCTGATCTATTTCTTTCAACTCACTGTTTGTTTTCTTTCCCTTTTCACTATTCTTTGGTTTCAACATTAACCGTTGGAGCTACATCCTCCTTCGAGATCTGTCTATTTTTGAAACATTCCTTGTCTAATCAGATTTTGTCACCAGCACATTTTTCTTTTCTCTTTTCATTTCATTTTTGTAGGCTGTTTACAGGCTGTTAGGAGCAATAGGGCCAACCTGAGTTTCCACTGCCCATTTAAATACCTAGAAAAAGCATAAATGCTGCAGGACGTTTGAATAATGGGGATTAATGTGGTTTCCAGAAAATGTATTTCTTGCCTTTTTATGTTATTGTGAACACTGAATTTTGTTTAAGAGAAGAAACAGTAAAAAGATACTGAGATGCTGCTAATTAATGATTTACATAGTTTGTCTGTCTGTTCGAATGGGCTTCAGTGATGAGGTTGGTCGTGAATAATGCAGATGTTGACATGTCAGCTCTGAAAAGTTGATCTGACAGTTGAGAATTTTGATCTCAAGCAATCAATCGATCGATCAATCAGATTTTAACTGTACAGCCCAAATGAAACTTTTCTTCATAGGGATGGTCAGATGGGTCATCCTCTGCATTTAACCCTCAAGAAAAACTATCAAACAAACTCTCTTATCTACCATGAGAAAAGACAGTGCATAACATTAACAGAGAGGTGTATCAATGTTTGAAGTATTTATACAAAAGAAAGGGACCAATGACCATAGTTATGATAGAGGTATTGACAGTAATATTAGTATATGTGGAGATCTTTGACATTGACAGGCATATCCATCTATGGAGACAATGGTATTTCAGTACTATTGATTAGAAATTACAATACAGGTTTGAATAATAGTTCTATGGCAACATTGGGTCACTGTGTGTGTTCTGTTATCGACATACATTAACTCTCGGACTGATTTTACAGATTTTACCGTCCGAGTTGGAACCTATGTACTCCTAACTGATGAGTACTGAATTGCTCAGTTGCCATTTAGTGGGCTGGTGAGATATGAGTTAATAACAATGTCAGCTGTTACTCAGACTTCTATTTCGTCTAACAGTTACACCTCTTAAGTAAGCTCTTCATCTTTCATGCGTAAAGCACGAGGTGAGGATTAGAGAGAGAGAGAGCGAGAGAGAGAGAGAGAGAGAGTGAGAGAGAGAGAGATGAGATGCAGACTCAGCTTTGGCTCCGACTCTTACGCTTCTTATTTCTCTCTGAAAGAGGATCCACGCCCAGAAAGACCAGGGAGCCTCCAGCTGGCACGCACACACACACACACACACATCCACAAATTATCTTTCTTGTCCAGCTCCCTCGGACCCTCCTGTCCCACATACAGGACATATGACAGCGACCATGTGATCTGGATGGCAGAGTATGAGGTCAGATTATTTTACAGTGAACAAGCTCTCACCTCCCAGCTGAGCAGCCGG
This sequence comes from Platichthys flesus, assembly GCF_949316205.1. Lineage (NCBI taxonomy): Eukaryota > Metazoa > Chordata > Actinopteri > Pleuronectiformes > Pleuronectidae > Platichthys > Platichthys flesus. Next base: position 15,561,353 of record NC_084955.1, read on the forward strand.
TGCTCCTGATCACTGGACTTGAAGAAAGACACACCACTTGCCTGCCACTGACGAATCATTGCCTGGACTCTGGTCTTATGATCAACATGCACGTGCATGTAAACACAGATATAAAGACAGAGAGCAACAACTTGCTATTCCTTAGTGGTGGAACGCAATGTATTTATTTACTTTACTTTGGTAGAATCTTCAGGCACTGGTATCAATATAGAAGTCACATATTCAAGTAATTTACATCATGTAAGTTAAGAAATGTATGTACATTTCAGAACAGAGGAAATAAAACATACTGTTATGTAAAAGCCATTTCACAATTTTGTCAACCAACACATACAAGAAGCTCATGAAATAAGATGCATCCACGTGTGGACTGTACCTGTGCAACAGGGTCTATGAAGGGGTGACAAGACCATTAACAAGAATAAGTCAATTCATTTAGAGGCTTAAGTAAAACATGTTCACATTTTCCCTCGATAATAATTAATAGATCTTCATGGAAGAAATCAGGCTTATTGAAGGGATTGATATCTATGACTGTTTGAAAATAGGTGCAGCTTGTTTATTTAAACTATTGGGCCTTGGTACTCTACTGAGCGCCATTCTGTAAGTCTACTGTTTTATTGCTAATTTTACTTAAAGAAAGGAGCAGAATACTTCAATGAATGAAATGAATAAACTGATTGGCTATGG
>NC_084955.1:15864542-16015012 GCF_949316205.1 Platichthys flesus
TTTCCATGTGTTCTGTCCTCTCTGTGTGAGTGTATATGTGTGTGTACGAATGAAAGTGAAATAAAAATTGTGCGACTTTGTGCCAGGTGTTGGAGCTAATGATAAGTGGACTGCTCCATTACTAATTTATAACAATAGATGCCAAAGCCCAGCAAGGGGGATGCTTAAGCCTCCCTTTCAGGAACACACACTCTCGTATACAAAGCACCTCCCGTGAGGCTAGAGTACAGTGTGTCTGTGTGTCTGGGAGTGTGTGCCTGTGTGTATGTTGCTGTCGGTGGGGGCACTCAAGTAGGGTGGTTATCATAAGCCAACGGAACGGCGGCCAATTGGATTAACACGCTTACCAGCTCTGAACAATGGAGGAGTGAAAGGAAGGAAGGGAGAGGAAAGAAATGCAGTTTGCTGGGTCAGACTTGTGTCCCGCACAGCGGACAGGATGAAAGCTGGACTATTAAAAATGCATAAAGATTGTTTAATGACTTGTTATGTTGGATAGTGGTCTCTCTCTCTGAAGTGGCCAGGTAGATAACAAATATGTTTCTTATCTGATTGTGAATGTTTGTTGTCAGTTGATGCAGTGTGTACATGTGTGTTAAGTGTGTGGTTCTGTTTGTGTTCCAGTGTTTTCCTCCATCAGCCTGGACCTGCTCCCAGAAAGAGCTGCTACTCTGATGGTGTATGAAGATGTGGTGGAGATTGTGTCAGGCCTACAAGGTAAATACAGCGTTTACTTGAGATACCAACTAGCCACAATATTTAAAACCTTTGTGTGTGTGTGCACGTGCGTATACACACAGGCTTGGACTACTTTCCCATTCACCATCATGTCAACATGCTATTTTAAAGCTGTTTCCAGACATGAACTCCAGAAAATGTCTGGAAAGTTAGGTCATTTTCTGGAGTTTGCCTTTCACGTATGAGGAAGAAAATTGTACTTTCTTGTTTCGTGTTGTTCTGGGTTTGTATCCTCATGGTTGAATGCACTTATTTGTCAGCTAAATATAATGTAATGTAATGGACGTAGCAGGAATTTTTCCGGGTCAAATGAGTTCACGAAAACAGCAACATTCAGGCTATAAGTAACATCTGGGTAGAGCCTGTTGGAGGCAGAACATTGCGTACACATTGAGCTACGATATTCAAATTTACAGCATATTGACATGAGTACAATCTCCTGCAGCTTTCCTCATATGTGCAAGGCAAACTGGAAAAGGTCTAGATCCAATTTCCTGGTGTTTGACTTCATGTAGGTGAACGTCTTTTATTCACAGCACAAACAAACCGGTGTCGGATCTCTTTTTCAATGCATGTCTGAAGGCAGCTTATGATCAGATATACTGAGATGGCAAACATTAAACCTGGCTAATATCTGCATTTAAATTTGACTTTAGACTCTAAGTATTTTGCCCAACAATCAGAATGAATACTGATAAACAGTTTTTTAATTAAAAAAAGTTGAGATAATTAAACTCTGTATTATATAGCCTTTTGTTACGTGAGATCTCATTGATTAGATTCTCTCCTCTTTCTAAACACCACACATAAAAATATACATTCAGAGTCTGTCTTTGTTAGTCAGACTCTTTGTTAAGGTAATTATATTAGATAAGGCTTTCTCACTCAGGCAAAATCAATTTGGTTGTTTCATCTGCTCGGTCTTTTGTGTGTCTCGGGAGTAATTTAACACGTCAGCTGTGCTGTCTTACAAAGAAACATCGGACACAATACATAAAAACACAGACGCCATTAACATGTAAAATCTCCTGCCTACAGTAAATGCCTGAGCGGAGCATTACGTGTGCTCTCTGTTCGACACACGCTGTTTGTCATGATGTTGTGAACTGAGGCGCCCAGGGGGGTCATAAACTTGGCGTGTGGCACGAGGAGAGAGAATAAAAGCGGGGCGTTGAACGGGAGGAGGATGATACAGTATGTGCTGGGAAGTGAGGTTGTGGGTGGAGTAGTTGGAGAGAATAGGGGTGAAAGGGAGAAAGGGGGATGGGCTGCACAGTGTCCAACAGAAGGAGGAACAGATGAGGTGAAAGAAAAGTGGAGGGAAAGAAGCAGAGAGGAGTTGAGGAAGCGATCATACAAAGAACAGAAACTTGGTCATTTTCTTTCACCAACACACCCACAGAGGAAGAATTACACCTGAATTTGAAGAACAAGAACAAACACCAAAGTTAAAAGATCCGGTCGTGCTGCAGAACCAGACTTCATGTAGAGTTTGAACTAGAAACACAAACACTGCGAACATTCATATACAGCTGGATCTGTGTCTCACTGCTCAGGAATGTGTGCTCGGCACAGTCGGACCACAATGACATCACCTTGCTGAGTCCAGCTACATGCAGATTTGACTGTTTATTGCTCTTCATCCATCGTTTGTTAATGGCGAACAGAGACTGGTCTCATGCAGGGATGTAGAAAAATGAAAAAAGAAACATTTAATGGCTTGGCAAAATATCAAATGGAGGCATCACAGTGGCTGAGAGAACAACACATTATATTTACTGCATTGATCCAGAGTTACGTCCATTAAGCCTGATTTGATAGTACATTTCTGAAAACACATTTGGCAAAGACGAGGAGTAGAGAAATGCTGTGTAATGTGTTTACTGTTTATGGGAAGTTTGGGGATTTGAGTTCAGATTTCTCCATTAAATTTAACAGGGACACTGAAATGGAAAGTTAAGTTTGCAGAGGCTGTAGCTCAGGAGGAACGTCCTCGGGCAAGAAACGGACGGCTGTGCTGGCAGTGTGTGAATTGTGTGTGATAGAGTTCTATATATAGAAGCCCTGTATGATTGTGTGTGTGAAAGGGGGACTATATATTGTAAAATAAAACTGGACTAGAATAAAGTTACACAATAGCCAGCAAGAAAAGTGATAAATCACTCTTCAATATCTTGCACACCAAACAGTTTAGAGAAGTAACTATTGTTAGTTATTTACAATCCAAAGAACATCTGTTTAGTATGTATATAATAGTGTGTATATATATAATTTTACACCATCACATATGGTAACAAGCTCTGGGTAGTGAACGAAAGAACAAGGTTGCGAATACAAGCGGTCGAAATTAGTGTTCTCTGTCGGCTGGGCTCTGGGTGAGGAGTTCCGACATCTGGGGGGATCTCAGAGGGAAAAGGGACGGTTGAGGTGGTTCAGGCCTCTAGGTAGGATAAATCCTGCCTGCCTTCCTTCTGAGGTTTTCCGGGCACGCCCAACCAAGGAAGAGTTATTTCTGGGATACCGTACTTAGCCAGCTACATCCATGATCCGAGCCCAGATAAGCAGAAGATGATAGAGGGATGGACATATTTTTTAGAGGAAATTGTATACCTACATTAGAGAGCGCTTAGAAGAGATGACAGAAAAAAATAAAGCTGTGGTCTTCCTAGGTCAGCAGAGCTATGTGTCAAACATAAAAAGACAAATTGAAGAATAAGTGATTGTAGTTTTGGTCTAAGATGCAAAATAATGAATTGCCATGCTCCGTGTTTGTTTTCGACACGTTACTTTTGTTCATGTCCTCTTTGTTTAGGTTTAAAAATTGAACACCATAAATTAAAGATGTCAATGGATTTCTGATATCTGTGTTTCTTTGACTCCACAGGTTTTAGACGTCAGCCCAACGTTCATTTCCCCCGCAGAGCCCTGAGTCTTCCTGCCAACACTTCCTATGCCAACCTGACCGCTCTGCTCACCGTGGCCAGCACCCCTTCACACATCCAGCACTTCCCCCACCTGCAGGTCCTCGGCGGCAACGGCACAGGTGAGGCTGCAACTGGCAAACAGCACAAAGCAGTTTTAAGACTCCACATTAGTCGGGCATTGTTTACAGTGGGGAGAAGACTACTGGGAAGGGATGTGGAGTGAAGAGTAGAAGCAGAGGTACATCAGAGAGACGCTACCCTGGAGAGGCCTCTATTTCTGACCTCCTGAAACACAATAACCCCTGTGTGTGCTCACTGTTATAACACAAGACCCCTGTCTGCATGCTTTCAAGCATCCACGTTTTTGGTGCATCTTTGTATGTGTGTCGTATGATTTTGTGTGTCCTTCAGCTTGAATACCTCTCAAAAGCTCCACCTCCCCACAGCGTGCGTCTTCTCTCATCTCCCTCCAGGCAGCACCGACATACTTGCTCTGCTTTGTGACACTTTCCAACCTTGGTCACTCTCTTTTTTCACTCAGCAGCACACTTCCTTCTATCCTGTCTGTCCTTTGTTTTCTTTCCTGTCTGTCTTTCCCCTGACAACTCTCCTTTATCTAAGCTGTTTTATGTTGCTCCCCCCCCTCCTGCTGCCAACTTCGTATCCCTGCTCCCCCTCCTGTGCACCTTACTCCCACTCGGGCTCCTTTTTGGTACATGCTTCTCCCTCTTATACTCTCCCTACTTCTCTCACAGGAGCTGAGAACAAGTTTGAGTTGACTCCAGTGGCAGCCATCTCTGTTCATCTACTGGCCAGTGACGGTGTGGAGCTGCAGGTGAATGAGCCAATCACGGTGTCTGTGCCCCTGCCGGCTGACAGCGGCCTGAAGGAAAATGATCACATCCCTGCTTGGAGATTTGACCCGCGCTTGGGTATGTACTGACACAAACACCGAAGCTTCTTCTGACTTTCTGAGCACTAAATACTTACTCCTCTACATTTGAGTTTGTATCACTCTTTATGAAGAACAAAGTGAACTGTTGTGAGCCTGCAATGCAGTCAATGATTAACTACAGTGATGAGGCTTGCTTTCCATTGGTAAATGTTTTGTGAAAATTGGGAAAAATAGGAGCATTAACTCGAACCACGAGAACATTAACAGAGTAAATGAATTTATTCATAAGGTTTTTTTTCCGAAATATCGCACCACATTAATCTGCAAATTAAAACAAGAGTACTGCTAGACATCACAAGATTGGACCGTGGATGCCTAATCTTCTCAAACACAGTTTAATATGGAGAGCGTACAAATTTGTAGTCTTATAGCCGAGCCCCTTCAAGCCTCTCTGGACCCAAAGCTTTATTTCAACAGTCCTAAATCTGTGTTGTCAGACATCCTGCACCCCGACACGCCCAGCTCCTATTGGACAGGCCGAGCTGAAAGACAGCGATTAGATCATCAGTCCAGTCAGATGTGTCTGCAGTACAAAGCCCCGCGCTCTGTGTACATTAGTGTTACATTCCCCCATCTACTGTTTCCCCACTTTACAGTCGTGCTGTTCGAGTGCAGGGCCTATTAAAATTCTTCTGGGGAAACAAAAAAAGTACTGAGTTCTTTGATCTAGAGTGGACAAGATTAGTCGTGTAATCGTCTTGTAGTTCAAAAGCTAAATGTGGAGCAATTTTGGTAGTCATATTTTTTTTTTTTTTAAACCTGCAGCAGGTCATTTTTGGGGACATTTGGGGCAGAACTATTGACAACTTTGTTGTGAAGCAGTTTTTTTTGTATTAAATGGCAGCTATGGAGCATAAATAAGCAGTCATACGTACACACAGTAAGATGTGGGTCGGGACCAATGTCCAATCTTCTATTAGCTCTGGTTTTGGTCACTACCAGGTTGTGAAGTAAATATTAACTTTTTTCTGTCTACCAGTCTGACAAATATACTATACTATGCTATAAAATATATCACTTTTTACATGGAACAATTCAAAATATGATGTCTTCAAGTTGAGGGGAGCTGAATGAGGCAGAGAACAGTTGTAGCAGAGTGGACTGAAGTATACCCCTGCATGCCTCATAAATGTCTTCCACTTTAAACATGTTTAATCCCCGACATGTAACTCTCCAAATATCCCCTTATAATATTCCTGCTAAGAAAGCAAAGCTTTATTGGGCCAATGGTTTGTTTAAAATCTCAACCAGGGTTTCTCTTGTGATGGTTTTTAAGGATTCCAGGGCTAAGTTTAAAACGTAAGAACTTTCAGAGCTTATAAAAGGGGCTTTGATAAAATCTGAATGAAGACACACACACACACACACACACAAACACACACAAACACTTGTATTTCCACAACAGAAGCTATCTCTGGACCCCTCTCCTGGCCACAACTCATGTTCCTTAGCAACCCACCAAATAAGTTACACAACAGAAAGACCTGACGCCTGATTGAGTGGTATTGGGTGTGTGTGTGTTATATTTGTTAAAACTGAGGATAAAACACACACAAAAAGAAGAAACTTTAATATCTGTCTGGTGCCCTTTTGGAGGAAAACCTCAGGCTGATAAAAGCTTCCTCACAAAGAAGCCAGTTTTGTTTACAAAGTGCACACATGGACCACACACACGCACACAAAAACCAGTCTCTCTTGTATAACTGACAACTTCTCAGACATCAGGTGAGCTTTGGGCTGAATGATGTCATATTTAGAGAGATCAAGTTCTTATGTGTTATTCATAAACAGACACACCTTCATGCTGAGAGGAGTCTGACGATGATGCAAACGAGGGAAGAGCCGATGGCGATCTATGAATGATGCAAGCGCTGAAGTAAAAAGTCCCATCGTCAGCTGTGTTGACTTTGCATGAATGGCCTTGAAGCAGAAGTCATATGCAAACTATATTCACATTATAGATGTTTGCATTGTGTCTGAGCAGTTGTTAGACTGTCAGCGCTGTATTGTATCGAGGCGTGGGAACAGAGTCATTAAATGTCGTGATTAAACAGGTCAGTCTCACAGAGATGGGGCCCCCCCTGTGGAAAAGACAGAACCAGAATGACACTGGGAAGTGCTGGGCAGAGCTGGGCTGTGTGTGTCTGTGCGTGCAGGCCTGCGATGCTGAGTCACACAGCTTCTCTAGTTTCTCTCTGCCTCTGTTTCTGTTGCCTGTTCCCTTATCTCTCCTTCCACTTGTCAACTCTTGCTTCCTTGTTTTTCCCCCCTCTTCCCTTTCCTTACGTATTTCTCTTTCTTTGAATATCCTCTCCTTATTGTTTTGTTTCCTCCCTCTTGAAGATTGATGCTGACTCTTGACTTCTTCTTGTGCAACTACAAATAAACATAGGAACAAAGTAGCTGTCACCGTGCTAACCCTGAGACTTTAAGAGGAGGGGCAGGGTAAAGACACAACTGAATGCTTCCTCTTGGTGCAGATTTACTGTGAACCATCCGTCAGTGATTTTGGCTTTGTTGTTGTTTTTGTCACTGGCATGGTTGGAGCTGCCATTGTGTTCCTGTTCATTGGCTCCCAGTGATATTTGATAGAAAGCGCTGCCTCCCTGTGGAAAGGTACTGCCACAACACTCTCTCCTCTCTAACATTCATGAGCTTGAATCAGCGGTTTCCCAGATACATATCAGGGTATCTCCAGGTTTTGTCTAAAATTGTGTCTGAAAAAGCATTAACTTCAGTTTCAGCAAAAATAAGGCTGTAGAAGATCTGGCTCTAGGCTATAATGCTAGTTGCATAAATTGTGTTATTGTAACAAATTATGGGCTGTTGGGGGAAGTTATAGAGTACAAGTGGGATTGTTTTAGTTTTTTTGGTGTATGGGTGTGGTGGTGGGAGATGGGGAGCAGTTCAGTTAGCACCACCACAAGACCTGTAGCATGGAAGGAAGCTCATATTCTTGAAATGGGCTGTCAGGAAAAACCTAATTAAATTAGATGGATTAATCATTTAATCTATTTTCAAATGCTTAACTGGATTCATGTTGCATTAATTTGGTTAATTAAATTACAATGAATGATATTTGGCTGGGTATTTAGTTGCAGATATTATGCATACTAGTTACCTCCACAAGGGAAGTATGGTTTTCGTTGTATATTTGTAAGTTAGCAGAATTGGGCAAAAACTTCAAGCGAATTTCTTTGGAATTTTGTGGAGGGATGAGCCATGATGTAAGTGAACCCATTTCAGATCTGAGTCAGAGGGACGGGCCAAGATTTTTTTCATTCGGTCCAATAACTGCGTGTATAAGAGCTCTCGGGTTATGATGTGCTGGGAAGAATTGGGCCATGGAACAGGATGTGTTGTAGTTGTTGTTATGGATGAAACATGGTGTGAACATTTCAAAGGGTTTAGTAACAGTACCAGAGACAGAAAATTTGACACAATATTTTTGTTTTGCCATAATCACCACGACAATATTTTTCCATTCAACTTTGTTGGGTCTGATAATAAAACTGTTTTTTAATATAGATATATATTTTAATATAGTGTTAAATGTCATTCTGTGTGGTGATCTAAGTGTGTTTTTGTTTTTTAAGTGTTAGATTGAACCCACCCTGCGTTGACCCTGTTAATTGAGTTTACCTCTGTCACATTATTGAATAGTTTGGCCTTAAACGTAACTAGTTTACGTAGATGAATGGAGTAAAGTGGAGAGCTGCTTTGTCTTTATTGAGTTACTGAGAGTCAGGCGGGATGTTCGTGCAGGTCATGTCAGTTGTCTTCACACAGTGAACCTGGCGCTGACAAAGAATAAATGTTGAGAATTTGATTTCAAGCTCTGATAGTTCATGTCTGTGTGTGTTTGCAGGCGCCTGGATAAAGAGCAGTTGGGGTCATGTGCAGAAGGAAGGCAACCAGCTCAGTCTGACCTACATTGCTCCTCAGCTAGGATATTGGGTGGCCGCCATGTCGCCACTGCACTCAGGTGATAAACCACTTTGACACTGATTTTATTTGAAGTAGTAACTGTAAGAAAAAACATAAATGAAATCAAACATACCTTGGCATGAGCTAACGATGTATACTGTGAGTAGTCAGTCTTGCAAACACTTTCATATTCTCCTTCTTACAGATCCGTTGGTTGCAAAGGATATCAGCACATACCACACTGTGTTTCTACTGGCCATACTGGGAGGCATGGCTCTCATTCTGCTTTGCCTGCTGTGCCTTCTGTTGTACTACTGCAGGTTTGCAAAACAACCTTTCTACAGAAATATGTTGGATCTTTAAGACTGTCAGAGATTCATCAGATTTGTCCCTAAATGGAGGATATTTACTATTTGGAAAGTTTCAAGACTGAACAATAATGTTTTGAATCACTTGTTTCTGCAAAATAAAAAACAAACATTAACATAATGAAAAGGTTTAAACTCTCAGGTTCATTCCTTTTTATAAATTTCGTATTCTTCATCAGGATACCATTGGAAATCGAAGTTGTGAATAGTATGTCATGCTGCTGTTTGTTCTGGTTGCAGCACAAATGGTGTAATGCAGATTTTAGCTCACTTAAAGCAGACTGGTACTTTGTTAGTTTGGTAACTTTGCTGTTCTGCAACTATAAGCACTCAAGGAAGGTTTCATCTGATTGTTTTCAATTTATAAAAGCTCATTTTTTAATTAATTGTTAAAAGTTTGTTTATGTAAGAAGCTGATTCCTCTTATTTATTCGTAAACCTCTGCTCTTATTCTGTGTTGTGCAGGCGTCGTTGTTTGAAGCCTCGAGGGTCTCGACACAAGTTCACATTGTCCTCCAGTCTGGACAGTAGTAAGAGGGACCAAGCCACCTCCATGTCCCACCTCAACCTCATCAGCAATGAGGTCTGTCTGTCATTCAGATAACAGTTCATTCACTAATGTTTAATGTAGATATTAAATGGAGGAAGTACCTTTTAGAATTGAGACCTGGATGGCCTGGTTCAAACTCCTTATGTTGCCGCATGTGTGTCAAGAAGAGTGACAATATCCCACTTAGTTCCAGGGAAGTGCTGTATTGACTCTGGATTTTCCACAAGCCTTTGGTTGGCAGATGAAGCCCCTATGGATATTTCAAAAATCTGTCTCTCTGTTCCTTCCCTGTGATTAAATTAAACTTTCCTTAATTTGAATAAACAATATTTTCTTACTGTTTTTTAGGTGCAGCTGGAGCTTGTTTCTACAGCAACTGAGCCTGACATGACCACCCCGATGCTGAAGCCTTTCTCATACGAGCACCAAGACAATCAGCGTCAGCACAGCTTAATACATCACAGCAAACACAGCCGCTCCTCTCTCGGCAACAGCCACCAAGGCTCATCTCTTGGCAACCTGACGCCTCGCAGCAGAGACTACCGGCAGTCTGTGGAGACGTTCCAATTAAAGGCCGGGACAGACCGGGGCTACCGCCAATCATACACCTCCGTCTGCTCGTCCAGCAACCCGATTTCAGAGGCCTTTTCGTCAACACATCATGGTCAGGTGTCAACTAACCAGCTGAGCAATATTGGGATGGTTGATTGTATCTCCCCTTCCTCTCCTCCCCACTCCCCCATTAGAGTGGAAGGAGTTGAGTGCAGGGCTCCTGACTACCTTCTGTCCCGGTCTGTGGACCACCTGGAGCGCCCGAGCCCTCCTTTGCTCTCCCGTCCAGGTCAGCTGCTCTGCTGTGGATCTGTGGACCTCCTGAGTGGGGGAGAAGGATACCCGCGGGTGCGCCCCACACTGGTGATCCCCGCACACTACATGCGCCTTCCTGGGGAGCACCCACTATCCGGTCAGGCCCTCTTGTTGCAGTCGGACCAACAGAGTGACCTGGAGAGCATCCAGGCAGAGCTCAATGCCTCACATTCCCAGCAGCCCCTGGGGCAAGCCTCCACAGACTGCACGCCAGGTCCCAGCCAGCAGGGTGACCAAGGGGGGCGTGGCCTAACTGAGTCTCTGTCTATTCCAGGAGCTCTAGGCGAAACATCTCTCGTGGAAATAAACAGTGAGGACACCTTGTGGGCTGAAAAGACTTTAATGGAGCTCAGAGGAGGAAAGCCTCTTCTTCACCCAAGAGCCTGGTTTGTCTCACTGGATGGACGCTCCAATGCTCACATTCGCCACTCCTACATCGACCTCCAGCGGGCGGGGTGCCCAAACAACATGCCAGTGTCAGGAGGTCAGCAAGGCAGGAGACATGGCAACGGCAACGATGCCAGTCTTGACTCTGGCGTGGACCTGAATGAGCCGAGGGCGGGGCGCAGGGGGAGAGACGTAGTGCGGAAGGAAAGAAGGATTGAGAAAGACAGGTCGAAGAGCACAACACCGGCCATGACCTACACTCAGCTGGTGTATGTGGATGATCTGGATCGAGGAGGCAGCGAGGAGGAGACATCCAGCTGCAGCCCTCAGGACATGAATGCAGGACCTGTCCTGTCAGACAAAGCAGAGGGTCAAACAGGAGAACTGGGTCAGGGGGATGTGGAGGGTAAAGGAGTAGAGGGGGTACGAATACAGGAGCAACCCCCATCACTTTCCTCTTCTTCTCCTTCTTCTCCTTCTTCTCCTCCTTCTCCTCCTTCTCCTCCTCCTGCTTCTCCTCCTGCTTCTCCTCCTCCTCCTCTGCCAAAACCAGAGGGAGTGACTTTCCAGTCTGAACACACACTGATGTCAGTATCTCCAGATGATGATGTACCACAGGAAGACGGCGAGCAGGAGAAGAAGAGTCCATGGCAGAAGAGAGAGGAGCGACCCCTGCTGTCCTTCAACCTGAAATGATCCACAGAAGGCCCCTTAAAGGACAGGTTCACATGCTTTTAAGTTTTTAAATAACCCACATGCCCAACACGAAAGTTGGTTGAGAGGATGATATAACTTTCCATTCCGGCTCTGACGAAATCCTAATCTACAATGACAATCCAAAGTCCTGGTTCTTTCTAATTCTGAAATTCAGTACTTTATTATTCTCAATAGGAAACGGATGGGTTAAAAGATACACATAATTTAAAAAAACTAATTACACAAGGCAGACGTCTAATAAAACTAATTTGCTTGAACTTAAACTAGGGCAATACTCTATTTACAATTCCAAACAGTGAGGAATATCTCATAAAACATTTTATTGAAGTGAACCTGTCCTTAGACCACAACTCCCCCTCGTCCCAGACCACAACGTGAAAGACATGACCATTTTCAAAATGAAACTCTTTGTCCTTTCTAATAGCACTGAGAGAATATTTCAGCACTGGGATCCCCTCTGGACCTGAAGGGGGCGTCTTGATCCTTCATGAACTTCCATCTACCCTTCAGGAAGTGACCACTGTCCACTTTGTCATTTCTCGCCACACACTACATAGACAGTCCACTTTTCAAGCTTGATGTACACACAACCCGAGAAGGGCAAATAGACTTTGATGGCAAGAAATGAGAATATTTTATGCACAACAAAATATGCCTTTCTTTTTTTATAAATAGCCGCGAGTGTAAATGACCTGTAGAAACAAATGATGGGTGGTTCTCACAAAGACTACAGGAACCTTCTTTTTTTTTTCTTGAGCCATATTGGCGTCGGTCCACTGGTAAAACCTGGGAACACACTACTCCCATTGAAATCAAGATTATAGCCCATGTTTAGAAATCATTCGGACTGATTTTTCGAAATGTGGAGCTGTTCTTCATAGTTTGTTTGGAAATGAACTTGTCTTGATGATTTCCTGGGATGAGTGCGAGCAGCTGCTGTTGGATGCACCTGCACAATGATCAGCCCTGAAATCCTGTACTTTAAATGGTTTGGAATATGTCGCTAGAATTGAATCTAGTTAAAGAAATCTGTACGGGTTTTTACATGATCTCCACAGGGGGATGACGTTTTTGGACTGCAGAAATGAAACCACTATCCTGCTTCTACAGCGTAATCAGATAATGTGACACACCACTATGCCGGTGGGTGCGGATCTAAGACCACTAGGAAACTGTAGCTCTACCCAGAGTGATTGTGAGGAGTATTAATATGAAGGGTTTTTTGTATTTAGTGAACCACTGACTGGCATTTTTTTTTTTTTTTTTGCTCTGATGGCTATGCATCACTTTTATACATCTGCTTGAGATGCCTTTTTTGTCATTTTAATCACTATGGTTTTAATTGCCAACATGAAGTATTTATCCAAAAATAGGCTTTATTGTTTAATCTTCAAATATTTTAAGGGCTTTTATTCTTCACCTGCCTTATTGTTGGTTACAAAAACAGACACACACACACTAGTATGTACCTTTGACCTGAAACCAAACAGTTTTCCGCTTAATTTCACCTTAATTTGTACCATTTCCTGATGTTCCAAGTGCCTTTTGAACAACCTGTTTCGAACTTATTCATTTCTCACCTTTTTTTGCCTTCAGCTTTCCTCCACTACCTCAGCCCTCCCTTTCTCTCCCTCTTGTGAAAGAAAGCATGCAGTAAAACTTTCCTCCGCACTACAAGCTACACTGCAGACATCTCAGTAAAATGTCTACCAGCCGCTGCAACAGTAAAAATCCTCTACAGCAATCAACGAGGCAGCGATTTCTCTTTTTCAGCATAGCACAAGATACATAAAGCTTAGTGTGACTGGTCGTGAAGCTAATCTGCAGGTGATTTCGATGCATTTTCTTTATTTTTGTGTTCCTGGAGGGTGTGAATGTTTTATGTGTGTGGTGGTAGCGTCCATCTGGGATGCTGCCGGCTGTGAGTTTGTGTTGTCGGAATGCGTGTTCAAGTGAGAGTGCTAACAAATAATAAACAGACATCCACTCAAGAATCATACAGTCATAGCAATCAGAGAGTGTATAGTTCTTTCCTTTCCTCTACCCGGTCAAAATGTTGCGTGAGTCAATGTTGTGAATGAACTCTTCTCTCCCAAGGCAACCTCCGTGCCGAGGGTGGAGTTGCAGGACAGCAATCATGAGTGTGTAAATCGGTTGCTTGCATTATATTTGAAGCCTATTATTCTGAATAAACCGCCAAACTGGAAGATTCTGTGTGTCTGTGTTTCTATACTTAAATATGTTGGAGTCATCTTCAGGCTGAGGATGAATACCTCGTTACAAAAAACCACATAAATGTAAGGGACTGTGAAGATGAGAAATGTCCACAGCGGTGTCAGAGTGATGATTGGATGTTTACAAACAGGCACAAAACGACCACAAGGAGACCAAACCACAACAAACAATGCAGGCGATGTGTAAGAGGTAATGGGGGCTATACTGTTAAAGGGATAGTTCACCCAAAAATTAACATTCAATCATTATCTACTCACCTCTGTGCGGATGGAGGTGTGGGGAGAATCCAATACAATTACAGTAAGTGGACGGATTCTTTAACGTCCTCTGATATCCATCCGCATTAAAGCATTGGATCATAGTGAAGATTTAAGCTAAAAATCTGGTGTAAATGACCTTGTTTCGAGTTGATTTTGAATGTCGGGGTTTACAGACACTTGGATGACACCACAGTAGCAGTTTTGAGGCATTTTTTTTCTTTTTTCACATAACGTTTGAAGAAGTGTTAACCAGTTACTTGAATTGTAGATGTAGATGCTTTTTACCCCTGAAACTCCAAAAGTTTTCTGTGGTCTCAAACGCTTCACCCACCCCTCCATCCCCATAGTGGTGAGGAGAAAATTATTGAATTGTCATTTTTGGGTGGGAGGCAAACTACACTTTTTTTTTTTCTTCCCGGTTTTATATCACACTTGTATATTAAAGAATACATTATTATTATTTGAAGCTAAAATAAAAGAACCGTGGATACCCATCACCTAAAAAAAGTGGGAGTGTGAATGTGTCACACCTCCGCTGGCCTGTAGGCAGCGCTGTTTCCCTCGGTGGTGTCTTTGTTTTTCCTCTCGTCTGCTGCCCTCTCTCCATCACACGGCCGCTCGCTGTTTTTTTTTTTAAAAGACATTTTTGTGTGATGGCGGAGGACAGCGAGTCCGCGGCCAGTCAGCAGAGCCTGGAGCTGGACGACCAGGACACCTGCGGGATAGACGGAGACAACGAGGAGGAGAATGAACATCTGCAGGGGTGAGGACGGCCTGTTCCCTCCGCCCGGGAGACGCACTGTTCCCGGCTGCCTGTTTGTGCGCTCCCTGTTTATACGTATATAGATATATATATGTGTGTGTGTGTGTGTGGATGGCTAGCGAGCGCAGTTAGCATTCAGCGTTAGCCGACGCAAAAACACCCAGGCGGTTTGCCTCAGGGCCGTCCCCTCCAGCCCGCACATGTGTTGTTGTGAGACCCGCGAGGTGTCGTCAGCGACGGGTTGATAAACACGTTAAACCGTCAGGGTGTGAATGAGTCCAGCGCCCGGGCTGAGTGACATCATGACAGCTAGCCGCTAACACGACCCGTTAGCTCGCTAACGTTAGGCTAGCTCCGCTGTCAGTCGTTGCTATGGTAGCTAACGTTAGCTGCTGCTGGGGTGTGTGTGTGTGTGTGTTTTTGTTTGTGTGTGTGTGTGGGGGGGGGGCTCCTGTGCTTATAGCTTTGTGAGGATGTTAAGCATGGACCCTACAGAGTGAGGACATATTTGCAAAGTGGGGACATTTTAACCGGTCCTCACTTGGTTTAAGGATTAAGTTAGGTTAGGGTTTGGCATTTAGTTGGGATGGTTAGGGTAAGGGGCTAGGGAATGCATTATGCTAATGAGTGTCCTCACTAAGATAGAAGTACAAATGTGTGTGTGTGGTCCAGGTATTACTCGTGTTGGGATTTAAATCTGTTTACACAGTCACATTGTAGGTACTTGCATTCTGTATGGGGACAAAAATCAAGTCCCCATAATGTAAATCATTTAAGTTAAAGGTGAAAATTATTTTAAGGTTAAGTTACGGTTTCAGTCAAAGTTAGGTTAATCTCAACTCTCCAACAAATCAATTACTTACATTGACTATAATGTACGTAATGTCCTCTGAAGTCTGAGACATGACTGTGTGTGTGTCTGTGAGGGATAAAGTTATCTCATTGGGACTTTTTCTGGTTTATAGACCTACTTCGCTACTTTGTTGTGACCAGTGGGCCTTGGCAATTTATCATTTCTTAGGTCGTGATTCAAGTTAGGGGTAAAGGGGATTTGAAATTGGGGTTAGTGTATTGATGTTTAACAGATGTTGGGTGTGTTTGACATCTGCAGGAGTCCAGGGGGAGATTTGGGGGCCAAGAGGAAGAAGAAGAAGCAGAAGAGGAAGAAAGAGAAGCCAAGCTCGGGGGGAGCCAAGTCTGACTCTGCCTCTGACTCTCAGGAGATTAAGGTGACCAGTCTGAAATATGCATACATAAATCCAAAATACACAACCCAGTTACTTGTAGTAGGTGAGATGATGGCTGAATTATAGTCCTTAAGCACATAATCAACAAGCCAAGAAAACCCTGTTTAATCTCCATCATTGTGAATGGATCAATAAGGGTCATTGAGCCTTGGCTTTATACACTGCTCATGACCTACAGTATGTTCTGCTGATGGGATGATTCAGCCAAATGCTAAGTGGTCTGATAAATGATAGTGACTGAAGAATAAACAATTCCCAGGATTCATTCAAGATTGAAGAGCGACCAGTAAAAATAATCCAATAATCAGGTGTTTTGGTCACATTTTAATTACTCAAGACATGCTGTTATGGGCAGTTTGATACTGTACACACTCAGGGATGTGTTTGTGTTGTCTTCAAACCTAAGGGCCACGCCCAAGACACATCATCATCTCATGTGTATGTGTCCCTTGTTCTACATGTAGAACCCTGGTTTACCCATTCAGAAGTTGCAGGACATCCAAAGAGCCATGGAGCTGCTGTCCTGCCAGGGTCCTGCAAAGAGCATCGACGAGGCAGCCAAGCACAAGTACCAGTTTTGGGACACTCAGCCTGTGCCAAAGCTAAGTAAGTACTGCTAGAGCCTTGTTTGTTTATTATTGGAATTAATTTTATTTGAAATATGCTGCAAGAATAAAGTTATGTTTAAAGCTTTTTTTGTCATTTGATGAGCTCTTAATGGTCCAGTGATCATTAATCGTATACAGAATTAGTGCAGTCATCATCTGGGAGAGCGTGGCCTAGGGGATAGAGCGGGTGCTCTGCAACAAGAAGGTCGCCGGTTCGAATCCCACTCTATCCCATCTGCATGCCTAAGTGTCCTTGGCAAGATACTGAACCCCTAGATGGCCCCTCATAAAAATGATGAGTGTTCTTAAAATGTAAGTCGCTTTGGATAAAAGCGTCAGCTAAATGACATGTAATGTAATGTAATCTATGAGGGGCCATTTAGGGGTTCAGTATCTTGCCCAAGGACACTTCGACATGCAGGTGTGGATGACTGAGGATCAAACCACCGACCTTCTGGTTTGAGGACGACCGTTCTGCACCAGCCGCCCTTTTTATATCACTTGTCAACAAACGGTTGCATATCAGCATTTAATAGGATGTATCAGGTTTAACAGCGTTTTTATGCACTTGTGCCAACACCAGGTTTTGGCTTGTCATATTCTTTGCTCTGTAAAGCCATTGTCCCAAAAACCTGTCAGTTGTGAAGTACAGTGGGGGTCCAGGCATTTTTAGTGATACCATATTGAACTGTTACCATGACAACTATTGGTCAAAGAGTCAGGTCTATGCAGGAGATTTATGATGAAGCTTGGTCAACATGAGCTCAACAGAAGACATTTTTTATAAATGTCTGAGAGATGCTGTCATTTTAATGTATTATAAAAACATACTTGTTTTTGGTGTTGACTCATGATCAGTGCTGCATTTGCCTTAAGTATCTACAATAAATTATTCCATTGGAATCGTGGTTGCTGGGAAAGTAGTTTGATATCCCTCTGTGCTATTTTTGCAGATGAAGTTGTGACGAGTCATGGGCCGATTGAAGCTGACAAAGACAACATCAGACAGGAGCCATATTCCTTACCTCAAGGCTTCATGTGGGACACTCTGGATCTCAGCAATGCAGATGTGGTGAGTACAGTGTTTGTCTCAGACACTCAAACATAAATGTATTTTTGGCAGAAGTGATGCACAAAATGAAATAACTGACTGGCTGTGTGTTTTCCAGCTGAAAGAGCTGTACACACTGTTAAATGAAAACTATGTGGAGGATGATGACAACATGTTTAGATTTGATTACTCACCAAACTTTCTCAAATGGTAAGCTTTCCCCTCAGTTGTTCTAATGAGCTGCTCAAATACATACAAGTGATGAATATGCACAGTGTTCAACTGACTGCATGTCTTCCCCTCTCAGGGCTCTGCGTCCACCTGGCTGGTTACCACAGTGGCATTGTGGAGTGAGAGTGTCCTCCAATAAGAAGCTTGTTGGCTTCATTAGTGCCATCCCTGCGGATATACGTATCTATGACACGTGAGCAACTGATCATACACATTGCGGAGCCCTCTGCATTGAAAAAGTCAAAGAAAACTCTTCTACACTAATGCACAAACCATCTCTGTGTTCCTCCAGGCTGAAAAGGATGGTAGAAATCAACTTCCTGTGTGTCCATAAGAAGCTGCGCTCAAAGCGTGTGGCTCCTGTGCTCATCAGAGAGATCACACGGAGAGTGAACTTGGAGGGGATATTTCAGGCAGTATACACAGCAGGAGTTGTACTCCCGAAACCTGTGTCCACATGCAGGTAAACTGCAGGATTCAGACATAAAACACCCAGGACTTGGTGTGAAAAAGTAATTTATGAAGCTAATACTCTTTAATTCCTTTTTCTCTGTACAGGTATTGGCATCGTTCTTTGAACCCCAGAAAACTTGTGGAAGTTAAATTCTCCCATCTGAGCAGAAACATGACCCTGCAAAGAACCATGAAACTCTACAGACTACCAGATGTAAACACACTACACACCGTCACTCAGGGATTTCTCTTTATAACTCTTATGAATGGCAGGAACTTGTATCGACCCTTTCCTCTCACTCTCACGCTCCTCATACAGAGCATCAAAACCCCAGGTCTGCGGCTGATGGAGAGACGTGACATCCGCCAAGTCACCGAGCTGCTGCAGAAATACCTTCAACGTTTCCAGCTTGCACCTTCTTTGGGGGAAGAGGAGGTCACTCACTGGCTTTTGCCGCAGGACAACATAATTGACACTTACGTAGTAGAGGTATTTGGAATCAGTTCAGTCAAGCCGACTCAGTGTTCATCTGTTGATTCCACTGTGTTTAAACAGCTTCTGTGTCTGCCTCTCTTCTCAGGGTGCTGGTGGTGTTCTGACAGATTTCACTAGCTTCTACACTCTGCCCTCGACGGTGATGCATCATCCTCTCCATAGGACCCTGAAGGCAGCTTATTCTTTTTACAATGTTCATACACAAACTCCGCTACTGGACCTAATGAATGATGCACTGATCTTGGCCAAACTGGTAATGCTACTTAATATTAATGCTTTTCTTCTCAGCTGTTGCTATAGAATTGTTTTTAGAGTTAAAGTGTGATCTAGATGTTTACAAATATTGTCTTGCTGCAGAGTGATTCGTTATAACGTTGGGTTTGTGATGTCTTCTTCTGTGTGTTTAACAGAAAGGTTTTGATGTGTTCAATGCCTTGGATTTAATGGAGAATAAGGGGTTCCTGGAGAAGCTCAAGTTTGGCATAGGAGATGGAAATCTGCAGTATTACCTCTACAATTGGAAGTGTCCACCTATGGACCCTGATAAGGTCAGTTACATGGTTTGTCAACGATTGTCACCACATCAGGGATCAGTTGGCACTTTCAGTTTTATAGACCTAAATGCTAATACTGCATAAAATTTAGGTTATTTTTTCAAACCCACAAAAGCTTGTTTGTGAATAATCATGTACAGAAAATGGACAATATGAGGGGGGTTGATTTAGGAGTATTATATTAGTAATGCATACGTGTATTTCATGTTGTATTTGTTTAATTTCTCATTCATTTGTACTGGGTTACATCAGCTATTAGAATATATTAAGTATAAATATTTCTCTTAGTTTCTGGTTTGAATCTCTCCTTTGTTCTCAGGAACTTGTATCTAGTTTCAGACCAGAGACTCGGTTTCCGCCATTAAACATAACAATTGTAAAGTAATGTGTCAATCTGCTGTCCAATAACTCTGCTGGGGATAAATATCTGATCAAACTAACCTTACGACAGTACTTGTGAAATCGGGGTGAAGAGTAAAGTAGTTTCCTTTTTGGCCCATCATGTTTTAATTTAGTGATGTAGAAGATTTTCCTTTGGCCGATGTAACCAGATCAAAACTGTTTCTATTCTTTTTGTCAAGACTGCTGAACCTCTTGTGTTTCAGGTTGGCCTCGTCCTTCAGTAGCACGTGTCCTCACAGCGGCTACAAAAAATACGGATTGAGAGGTTTTCTGGGACCTCTGGCTACTCCTTACCTGGACATACAGGTAGCCCAAGCTAGACAATGAAAACTACAACAGTCAAACCAACCTGGTGACCGGGCGGCGGTGCACCCGGCACTTGTGTCATCGAGAACATTCTCAGTTCCCCCGGAGCTGAAAACTCTTAAATCATCAACATCCTGAATGTGAAGTCATGCTATGCCTGAGATACTCACACAGTACAACGCTCCCATTTCAAAACACATCAGTTTGACATTCAAGAGGATGCCTTGATATTCATGAGTCTTTGTTTAGCTCTTCCTCAGCAGACCCTTTGTTACAAGGTACGGACGGGTTGTTTCATTTCATTGAGGGAAACCGTGTAAATCAGGGATGGGGAACCTTTTTTCTACCAGGGGCCATTTTAGTTTTTAAAACATCCTTACACAGTAAATTATTGTTTATTATTGACACATTTATCGCACCAGGGCTCCTGACTAAGTTTTGGTTGCACTGGTGTGCCTAACTTTTTCCTTTAGGTGCACCCAACATTTTCACTGCGCCCTTTGGTACCACAATAATACACCTTTTAAACCTTCTCTTGGCAGTTCAGATACACATTTAATATCTGAACTGGGTAGTGCCACTGATCTCCCAAATCGATTGGATATTCAATCACAAGGTCTCGATTTGATTCGATTATGTAACTGTGTAAGGAAACCTCTAACTTTATTGACTTTAGAATTTGTTGTATTAAGGTTAGTATACCAGCGTTTCCTTGACGACTGGGAGTGTGTGTGTGTGTGTTTGCGCGAGTCGCTCTTCACAACAAACAGTTATGTGAGTGTGTGATTTTAAACTCGGCCTCACTCCCTAATTCGGAGGATAAGACTCGATCAAATACACAGACGCACCAGCTAAATGTTAGTGCGACCAAGGACCCCATTGTTAAATCGCCCTTCACCGATTTTTTTCATGTATATATATGAATTGCCTCGCAGGCCGCACGTTCCCCACCCCTGATGTAAATGATAATCCGCAAGTAAACAAACTTTTCTAATTGGGTTCAAGTCCAAACAATTAGTTATTGCATACCAACAGCAGCTGAACATTTGTTCTCATATCAGTGTGGTCGGAAGGATCTCTGCTGGTTGTGTCATGGCCTCAGTAGAGTTGTTTCTTTGATAAGAGAAACATCTGTCACCTTTTTTCACCTCAAACATTCATACCTTTAAATCACAAATGTAGAGAACAAGGAAGGACTTATCCAGCTGGTGCATTAATCGACATGTTTTTGTTCAAAATATATAGTCACCTGTACATTTAGAGTCAGATCATATTAATCCTGTAGAGTGCTTTTGGGGTGTGGGAGGGCTGATCCAAAGTATTTTTCCTCTTAAGTAGTGTAGATGTCACTGGGTTTGTTCGGTCAATTAAGGTTTAAGGGGTTTTCATGAAGAATGTATTGCATCAATGAAGCACAATTTTTCAGTTCTTAAACCAGAAGGAGGTTCCTTTAAGGGTCAGGGTGCCCAGATTTCGAAACTGATGAGTTGCAGAACAGAGTGTCAACTTTGTTATTTCATTTGATTTAAGCTGCTTTCACATTATAAACCTGTTTCTAGAGATTCCATTTTTAAAACAACACTCTTACAATACGTTATCTAGTTATTATATCTGATGTGCTCATGCAGATGTTAGAATCGATTGCATGTCAGTGGTGGGATGTCCAGTTAGCAAGGCTGCTGAATAAGTAACTTTTTATACACAAACTGAGAGGTGCTCAGCAGTGCAGTAAAACACTGGGCAGGAAACACACATAACTAGAATGGCATTCAGTAAGCCAAAGACCTCCCCCAAGGCCCAACAGTTCCCTTATAAAGCCACATTTAAATTCCCTAAATCCAGTCATTATCTGGAACTGCACAATAACCCCTACCTATAAATATGCCTGAGTTTTTCCATCCGGGTCCATGTGCTAGTTCCTGAGAAATTAATGAAAATGTTTTTGTTTTTTTAAGTACTTTCTTTAAACGTTACAGAAAATCCTGGACCTGCCACAAAATGCAAAGGGTTCTTTCTTTGCTCCCGTCCCATCCTTTCAAAAAGTTGTGTGGAAATTTGTTCGGTAATAAAATATAGTATAATAAATAAAGAGGCAAAAACAGAACCGCATTGGCAGAGGAAAACACCAGTTTAACAACATTCAAGTGATATTGACTTTTCAAGTTCTACTAAAACATTTTCAAAAATGGTCACTTTCTCTCTCTAGAGGCAGTTTTATATTGTGGGAATTGTGCATGTGCTTTGACATAGTGCATGTTCTCAGCTAAGTCCCATTTAAAACTGTCAGTTTTATTTTTAGTCATTGTCGCACAGGCCGCTTGCAAAGCATTTATCACTTCCTACTTTAAATAGCCTGTTGCAAAGCAAAAACAAACTAGTCCCTGTAAAATTGCAGAACACTACGGTCGTAAGCATTTCTGAACCGATTCTCGTTCAAACTCTGGAGAATTTAGCACAACTCTCAAACGGTCTGAAGCAATTTCCAACAGCATGCTGAATCCACTGAAGCCTGTGTCAGTAACCGCGTCAATT
Source organism: Platichthys flesus (assembly GCF_949316205.1). Taxonomy (NCBI): domain Eukaryota; kingdom Metazoa; phylum Chordata; class Actinopteri; order Pleuronectiformes; family Pleuronectidae; genus Platichthys; species Platichthys flesus. The sequence continues at coordinate 15,887,114 of NC_084955.1, forward strand.
TGAAATGTGAGCATTTCCTGGTTTTCCAGTCTGCATTCTTATTGACTTCTCTCTCAGATTTGTTTTTAATGGTACTGTATTTTGTGTGTCTGAAAAATATACTGTAGGTTATTTTTTTAGTGTGTTGTGCAGCTACTTGCGTGAAACAGTTCTGATATTTATAATTGTACTTTGCAAAAGTGTCTTAAGACATCATTCTTCTTTTTCTTTCCAGTATTTCCCTAAGAATTCCAGTGAAACGGTTGATTTCAGATGTGTCCCTCCACTCACGCTGTGGTGGTTTCCTCAAAAAGGGTTTAAATGTTAAACAGTCTTTTCTTTGTCCCTTTTGTTCGATGTTCCTGTTCCCGTGGCTCTGTGTAACTGAAGAGGTAAAGGCTGCTGCAATCTTCGTCATTGATTTTTCTCTGTGATGTAGTTTCCTTCTCATCCCTTTATAAATTAGCAAGAAAAGAACGACTGATGAACAGTGTTCAACGATTTTTTCTTTTGACCATTGAAAGGTTGAACGAGTTACTTTCACAAAGAGGGAAGCTACCAGGTTTACTGAAACACTGAAACCAGTTGCAGAGTGGACAGTGTGCCTCATGGATGTTGGTTGTCACGGATGTGTTGCCTGCAGCTGTTTGAATGAACTTGGAGCATGTCAGTTTTGCTGCCGTGTTGATTTTAGAGATGATGTTACTTAGCTACACCCTTTAGTGAGAACTCAACCTGAAGTACCTGCCTTATTTAAAAAACAATGATTTGTTTATTTTTTATTTTAAGTTTTGGGGATGGGCTGGGGGGGGCGGGTATGTACTTTTGAACCGACATACAGCTTTCTCTAACTTAAGAACAACATTTTTATTCAGATCCATCGTAAGCTGTGATAAAGCTGAAGAACTTGTACCAGCATCATATAAGACATGACCCCATGCAAATAACAATCTGTTCCAACACGCGTCGGCTATACCAGCATGGATGTTTGATTGAATAAACACACTTTGAAAAAGGTACACGCCTGTGGTTTATTATGGTCTGTTCATTACAAACACTGCAAATTCTGTTTTTGTCACATTCATCAAAAAGCCAAACAACACATTGCCAGTTATTTAAATCAATAATTACCAACACTTAGATTTGTTTGTTCTATGTTTTGTCTGTTAAATATCACATTTTGACAAAAACTAAATTCAAAAGGGACCATTAAACTTTTTAACTAAGTCACTGATTCATATAAACTGCAGTTCATCCTCAAAACCATAGTGTATGAGAGTTTTTCTTGCCATCAGTCCATCCTGCTACGGGTCTCCATTCATGTCAGTGCAGCAAGAATATTGTTTTACTTGTTCATTAAAGGATCCAAAAACTCATGGAGAAGCTGTAATAGACGATATTTGGCCAAGCAAGTTTCTGGTGAGTTGATTTACAAAATATATTCAGGGATTATAAACTAACTGCTGAATGGTTGAAATGGTGGAAAACAACAGTGAATCTCAACACATGGGAGTCAGCAGGATTCCCAAGATTAATCTAATGAATAACAACATGGTAACATAATAAAACACTGGATATCCCCCACCTCTCAAAATCTCTAAAAGTTCTTAAAACTAAATAATAAATCCATCCCATATCCAGGAACTAACCTGTGACCAGACGTCACCAGGACGAAAACGTTGGGAGCCTCCGGGCTATAACATGAAATAACACAGGAGTGGTCCAACAACATTCAGCCAGACATTCTCTTTAGTTTGACAGTCTACTTTTTTTTCTTTTTCTTTGCAGGATTAGCAACTACTCTCTTCACTATGAGCCGCTGCAGAGTCCAGGAGGAGGGAGACTCTGTCACCGCCTCAGTCTCACTCTCCAGTTTTCTTTTCTGGCCTCCCTTCTCTCCAGCCGGCGCCTCATCCTCCATGTCTGCAGGGTCGTCAGGAGTCACAGCGGCTGCACCACCGGGTGGAGCTGCACCCGGTAGCCATGCAATGTTCAGTGAAGGCACTCTGGGTTTTATGGCCTCAACGGTGTCGGTGAAGATGTCCTTGTCACGGGAGGCACAGCGTCTGAATCCCAGTGCCAGGACACTTTTCAGCCCCAGCGGCTCCGACACGCTCTGGCTCAGCCGGGGAACCTGGCACGCCGGCACTCCTCGCGTTGCACTCAGAGGGATCAGGTGACTTGTCATGTGATTGGGTTTGACGGACTTACACACCAACACCAATCTGAGCTCATTTCTCTCCAGAGCCTTGGTGACCTCGTTGATGCCAATGGCCAGCTGTCGTCGGGCCGCCACATCTGTCCAGCCGTTTTTAGAAGAATCCTGCACCTGGGCGACGGGCTCCGGTGTTTCAGCGGCAGCAGCAGCGACGAGCTCCGGTGTTGCGGCGGCGGCAGCAGCAGCAGCAGCAGATTCCTGCTCCTTCTTCTTCTTCCTCCATGGGCGAAATATTTTCACCTCTTTCTTCTCAAGGCCCATGGAGAACAGCTTGTCCTTCAGGGTCAGCAGGATGAACTGCATGTCCTCTTGGGGGAGTGGGCTCCATGTTGGGTTGAAGGGTGAGGCGAGGGAGGTCTTACCTGGAGGCGGCCTTTTGAGTTCCTTTTTCCCCAGCTTCTTTTGAGTGGCCATTTCTGCTTCGACAAACAAAATCAGCTGGTGAACAAAAATGAAGAGAAAGCACAGTGTCAAGATTTATTTTTCTTTATTTATTGATTTCTTCCAGAAGCACTGACAATTTGTGTTGTGATTCAGTACCTTCATCAACAGAAGTACAATTTCGAGGTACTGTTATGTACAGTATGTATTTCCCTGAGTTGTTACACAACATTTGACATTTTCAGATAATCAATGAAGGATGTTTTATTTCATTAGAAGGAGAATCAGCCCCATATTAACCAGCTGAAACGTTTAAGTGATATTGTGATCAATCTAATACACATATCTCAGATATTAATGAATCAAACTTTATTTTTAAAGCACATTCAGGCTAGTGAAGTTCAAAGTGCTTCACATTTGACTGATGAGCCGATAAAAGACCAAACATTAAAAATACGTGATACTACTTAAATACTACAACTTAGTCAGTCAGTGTACAATTCATCCTTTGACATTTGCTATTTTAAATATAATTAAATATATTTTAGACTATAAGAAATGTAAATATATGTAAAAACTGTTGAATGTTGTACGTACTTCAACGTTTCAATGTAAAGAGAAACATCTGCGTGCTTCTGCTGATCACAGTTTATCCACAATAAACACTGTCAACTCGTAATGTTTCCATCCACTGATCAACCACGTGGCACCATGAAAACACGAAGACCACAGGACGTTACTTTACCTGGATGTTAACGCAGAGGAATCCCTGTTAAACAGAATCACGTCTTCACCAGCGACAACATGGGAGAACCACTGCGCGCCGCCATGTTGTTTGAATCAAAATAACTTTATTTACAAAGAACAGAGAGCGGCGACTAGCGTTCAAACTGCAGTACTACATTTAAACATTCACAGTTAGAAACATCTCTGGCAGCCGGCAGCAGCAGCACACCTACTGATGCCGCAGCGGGCGCCGGTCGTGGAGGGGTCCGCTGTGTTTCCACCGTGTGGCGGGCGGCGCTGAAGGGAGAGCCGTGACATTGAGAGGGCTGTCAGGTGAGTGGTGCATTCGCCTTATGGCCTGGGCTAGGCTAGGCTAGTTTTCTACAAGTGTTTGCACGTGACGCAGTTCAAGACAATAACAATTAGCTCTAAAGATACGAAGACATTGTAACTCAAATGTTTTGGCTTCATTCTCGAGCAGATCACGAGAGTTCAGTGTTGCTAACTGGGAACTGCAGTCATCAGGTTGAATCTGACCTGTCAGACAGACATAGCTAACATTTGTTTTTGCTTTTGATATTTACCAACAATAAAAAAAAACAAAAAGAAACAAAGCAGATCTGCTAAACAAGCACAATTCAATGTGTTGTCATTCATCAAGTCATGATGAAACAGCTTTACTCCTATTTTCTGTGGTTAGTGATGTTTATGTTAAAACAGGACTTACAAACAACAACAGGAGGACACTTTTCAAATTAAACATATCGTAATGTAAACAATGATGGAGCAAGACACAAACTCAATGATAACTGAAAGTAATAGGCTGACATTCAAATGCAAAATACTAATATTGTTATTCCTGGCCGGCCCCGGGTCTGATATTACCAGGCAACAATTTAAGCCTCTAACCCTGTTAAAATACTTTCTTCTTCCAGGGTGGGTTATGGGTCCTTAAAAAGTCTTTAATTAAATATTGAAATAAAAAGCTTTAAAGTAATAAATTGTCTAACGTTCAGATCGGATGAGTCTTAATTATTTACTCTCTAGCCAGCCTGCTAGCTAGTTTACGAACATGGGGATTCAAGCTTGACTACCACGTGTACTCGTGGTGGTTAAAGTCAGTGGCTGGAAGTGCTTTTAAAGAAAGATATAGTTGGGTTAAAAGATTCTCAAAGTTGGGACACTGGGGAGATCAAGTTTTAAAGTTGTTGTAAAACAAATCTCAAACAATTTATTTTTCTTTTCTACAAGGTAGAAGATCCTGGAATTGAGAGACTCCACCTGCAGGTCGGCTGGTGGAGAGGATGATGACAGTGTAAAGCAAAGACAGACACATCGCAGAAAAGGGGACAGAGGCTTGAGAAGCAGTGGGTGGTGGATGAGGACAATGAGGGTTCTGGATTGGTCAGTAGGGACCCACCTATCACACCTGCAGTGGATAAACAAGAGGATTACCTTCTCTTTTTATCTGCCCAAGTTGATCCTCCCACGAGGGGATGAAGCAGCCACTCACCTCTCTGTTGAATGTCCACGGAGGATACTTTGATTACAAAGACTGGCCATTTATAATATGAGTCTGTGCGTGTGGGTTATCTGCTGAATGCCACAAGAACCACACATCAAGGCATAGCATGAGAGATGGATGGAGTTGATGGGCTAATAGTCCAATAAAACCAAGTTTACTTCCTGTCAGCTTCTCTCTTTAGCAATGTGCAATATTGAATTAGCTTGGACCACTAAAGAATGTTTGTATTAAACTATGAAATGGTCTCAATCTCCTTATTCACCTTCCTTCAATGTTTCTCCTCCCTCTCCCTCTCTCAGCAGCAAAATGACAGCAACCCAAGTCGCAAACAGAACCTGTCCCGTTGGCTGTCGGAGTACGGCCCTGGCGAGTTAAACTGGCATATGCCGTTCCACTCGACGCCGCTGGATGCACAAAAACAGAAAAACAAACCTTAACAAAACAACCTCACAACAGTTCCTCATAGCAGCATGATGCATACAAAGAGAAATATAAAAACTAATTTTGGCAGCATAGTAGGGACAATTGCTGATGTCACCACCCGTGGCTCCGTGGACAGGCAAGCCAGTATCTAAAACCTCCTCCTGGATGGCTCCCTGTGTGAACAGTCAGGCGGCGGCTCGCACAGAATTTGCGTTTCTGCCTCAGGTGTGTGTCCCTGACGTACACGCTGCGGTGATAGACTGCGGTTAGAGTCAAAGATGAATAAAAAAAAGATGAAATTATCAGGTGCACAATTCAGAAAGCACCGCAAAGTAGAGGAGGAGAAGAAAGAACAATATAGAGGTATCACCCCGATTGTGGACATCATTAATGTTTATTTGTGTCGACATGACATGATATATCAGTAAGGCTTAAATCAGAATCTTTTTATAATTTTTATTATATATTTTTATTGTTTTTTATAGTTTACAATTTTGTCTGCCCGTGTGTGCATCTCTATACAGTCCAAAAGCTCTTGGGGATGCATGACAGTTTGCGTGTGTATGTTTGGGGGTGGCAATTTGTTATCTCACCTAGGGTGCCAACATTCCCAGGGCCAGCCATGGTCTACCGTTATGTTTTAAAACAATTACTTGTAAGTTTTTCCTTACAAGAACAATAACCATGGGTCCTAATCAATCAATCAATCAATCAATGTTTATTTGTATAGCCCATACAAATCACAATTTGTCTCATTGGGATTTAACAAGGTATTACATTATATCTGTACAGGAGAAAAGTGTCTAAATTCCACAGATGCTCCTTTCTCCTTCTTAACAGTACCAAAGGTCAGGTTATAGATAAAGGAGCAACCAACAGTTCATTGTAGCGTCTATGCTTAGGGACTTTCATATCTAACTCAAATACTCCAGACAGAGGGGAAACAGCATGATCAAGGTTACATTGTATGAGATTTGATCATGATCAATCAGAGGGGAAATAAACATGATGATATTGTGGTCAAATGTTATATTTCCCTTACAGTTTGTATGTTGTTTCACCTTCAGGTCTCCTTGATGCATCAAGTCTCCATTAAAACCTTCTGCATAAGACATCTGCTTCTGCCTGAGTTCTAACTTCCTTAAGAATCACAATTTGTGCACAGTAGTAAACTTCAAAAGACTTTACAGATGACTGAGAATTGATATAATGTAATATAAAATAATATAATATCACAATGAATAAGAATCATTTGCTGCTACTACTAAATACAAGTAAAAACAAAGCCATCGATAAGTATAAGTGGAAATATCCCCTTAAAAAGAAAAACTGTATCCTTAAGTGTCACATCCACGTTATAACTGGATTATTTTGGGATATTACTCATAAATCAAGCATTTTAATAGAGTGTTGAAAAATGTAGACAGGATACTGGTTGGAAGCTAATGTCAGATCAAGCTAGACAGCTGCACCCGAGAGACACGTGCTGTATGTGGGCTGTGTGTCAGGGTCACTGATATGAGTGTGTGTGTGTGTGAGTTAGTTACTGGGACAGTGTGTGAGTGAGGGGGACAGGCAGCCAATCAGCTGCTGCGCTGCTCCCGGCTCCCTCCTCCTCTGCTGCTCTGCAACCACAGCTGCGTCGAGCTTCAACAACCGAACACGTTCATCTCATCCAGCTCCTGCAACAGCGATCATGTCTAACCAGGTAATTTATTCCTTCTGCAACTATCACCGTATCAGAGCGATCGGATTCATTGTCTGCGCTGGGGGAGGAGAAGCGGTTGTAACGGTCGGGTGTTCTCGCCCTCTGCTGTGTATGCTGTCATCCATCTTTGAATGTGTGTCAAAAACCAGCTCCTAACAGCTTCCTCCTCTAGAGCTGAGTCTGTTTGGTGCAACTGAACAAAAAGGAGAAAGGATTAGATCATATTGGGATGCAGGATTAGGAATCTGAGAGAATCTGGCTCTAACTGATGAAGAATACTTAACCAACTCCTGAAATATCCATCCTGACTAATAGTTTAGGTTTAGCTCTTTGCTTCAGAAATAACATTCACATGCAGGAGGTGCACAGGGTTGAGAGGTGTCCCTCCTGTTCAAAGTCCAGAACGATCTGTTGTGCAAGGGCAATTCGATTATTCAAACAGGCACAAAGCCCTGGACTGTTAATAAAAGCCCATTGTTTGTCTCCAGCTTGTGCAACAATACGTCTCCCCGGCTCCACACACCATGAATAGAAAACCAGGCTCGGATTTCTTAATCACTTTGTAACTAATTAATATGCACATTCTCATATTCTGTGAATACTATACACTCACACTGCAGCAAATAACTAAAAGACTGGGTCAGAAACAGCAGAAACTCTGTTTAAATTCTCATCAGGTTATCAGAATCTCTGAGAAATACAAAGAGTGACTTGTCTGTGTCTCTTGTGACCGTCTGTGACCCGCAGGCTGAGTTTGAGCAGATGGCCGAGGACGTGAAGAAGGTGAAGACGAAGCCCTCCGACCAGGAGCTGCTGGAGCTGTATGGGCTTTATAAGCAGTCGACGGTTGGAGACGTTAACATCGGTATGACCTGCTGCACTAAAACAGAATCACCTTCATGCGACATGCTCCCTGAATTCTGAAAGTTTCCTCCTCTCTGTGTGATTTCACCACGTTGTAGATCAACCAGGGATGTTTGACATGAAAGGAAAAGCCAAGTGGAACGCCTGGAACTCCAGGAAAGGTAAAAAGTTAAAGTTGTTACTGGGAATAACTGTGTTATTGTGTTAGATAAACTGTTTTTTTTAACCTGAATAGATTTCATTTGATTTATTTAATATTTAAAAGTGCCATACCCATTATAAACCTACCTGCATGCTGGGGATGGGCTGTTTTCTTGGCCTGTGGGGATGCTGGTTGCCGCTTTCCTTCTGAAACTGCAAAGGTGACCTGAGGTAATGAACCGAAGGAAGTAAGGCCAGGCTGAAAGACTTTCTCAGCAGGAACCTGAAGCCACACTACTGCTGCTGCACAAAGAGCTGTTCCCCAATCATTAGTTAAGTGAAGCCTGACGCACAAACTGGAGAATCAGTTGTCGTTGTTGTCAGGAAGACGCTGTTTATGAGTTAATGCAAAATGTTGCACATTTTCAAATTCATCAAACGGTTGTTGAGACATTCAATTTCTGCACCAAATTATGTTCCAATCCGTCCATTGGAAGTTGAGATATTTCCTAGACTCAATTAACCTTGACCCACTGGTTGCGCCAAAGGAAAAGTTGGCACCACCAACATCTGTACCAGATTTTATGGCAGTCAATGTTGCAGCCATAGACTTTATGTAAAGATGGACCATTAGTCTCCACTTCCTCCTTTTGAGCCCAAATATCCTGGATACGGGTGCAGCCATCTTGCACTTTTGATGTATTTTGGAATCTGAAGAGTAGTTATCCTGGAGCTGCCGGCTAAAAAGTGATACTCTGAGTTTGTAATATATCTGTATTTACTCACTCTTTCAGGAATGTCCAAGGACGATGCCATGTCAGCCTACATCACCATCGCAAAGGGAATCATCAGCAAATAAGGGATGTAAAACTGAAGAGGCAGAACTAATGCAGACAACAAATACTAACTCCAATACTAAAACAATACTGATGCCTACAAAACAAGTAACCTTCTGCAGTCAGAGGCCATCTTCATACAGGATAATGTGAAATTTTAGATATTTTCTTTTATTTTCATCTTGCCATGTTGTTTGTGTTTATTTAGGTTAACTAAAAAACATCTATGCATCCTCTGAGAATAAAACGTTAACATTTCTTATCACAATTGCTGTTTTATCTACGTTATGTTGTTTACACCTATAATCCACATGTGCATGGCAATATTTGGCAAACTTGTGCACTTTGATATGTAGCTTGATAACACCAAAAGCTGTGACGTGTCAACATTGTTAACTGCACAAGTTTGTAAATTAAATCTCTTTCTCCACTGTTTAGATTTCTGTTCTTTGTTCTTTTCTGTTGGGAATCTGTCTGTCCTTTATAAAATGTGAAAATACCTTCGGCCCATATGGGAATGTCGACCCTCTCATTCCAAACTTTGAGTATTAATCTGTTTCTGTAGCAGCAGCTGATTAACTTGAAAGGCTTACACAACATTATGACCCTGGCTGCAGAGATAAGCTCTAAATCAACCACATCAGGCCCACTGAAGGACTCATGTCATTGAAAATATTTTGTTTGTAATGTAATTACATGTGGGCCTATAAGTATTATTTTAACACACACTAATATATTTCAAATTTGTTATTGACCATAAAATGGATATGGATACGATAATGGATAGATAGTTAGATAGATAGATCACTTTATTGCTGTGTTAGAGTAGCAATAACATATCACACAAACATACATAGATAGATTGATAGATAAATAAATAGATAGATTGATAGATTGATTGATTGATAGATGAGAGATAGAGAGATGGATAGATGGATAGATATATAGATAGATAAGGAGATAGAGAGATGGATAGATAGATAGATTGATAACTGAGTTTATAACTGTGTTAAGTGTAGCAATATCATGTATACATATAACATATATCACACAAACATAGATAGATAGATAGAGAGATGGATAGATAGATAGATAGATAAGTAGAGAGAGAGATAGATAGAGAGAGAGATAGAGAGATGGATAGATTGATAGATTGATAGATAGATAGATAGATAGATAGATAGATAGATAGATAGATAGATAGATAGATAGATAGATAGATAGATTGATTGATTGATAACTGACTTTATTGCTGTGTTACGAGCAATCCCATTTATCACACAAACATGAACATACAGGCACAGGTAATAGATACAGTGTATATTAATAGTATAATTATATCTATAAATGTAAAGTCTAATTGTAATATATGAGTTATTAACAGTGACAGTGATCACAATGACATTTCTCAGTCCCTGCACACTGACCTCGTGGTTTCCGTCACAACGCCGGGGCAGTCCTCCGCCCATGCGCAGTGCTCGTGGCGTGCTGGCAGCGGGACAGAGGTTCACTGGGGGAAAGGTGAAACTTGCTGGTCCGGGGAACAACACCAGTAGCTTGTGCTGGGAGTCGATGCTGGGAGCTGCAGGCAGCGGGACCTGGACGAGGTAAGCTGCGTCCGACGGACAGACATGTCGTTAAAACAACTCAAACACGCACGTATCGTGTTGATGTTGTTGTTGTGGTAGCATTAGCCATTAGCCGCAGCTTACATACAGCAACATCCTTGACGTGAGCTAACTCGATGGTTATGATGTTCTGAGGTAACGAGAGGATGAAAACAGTTAACAGACAGTTTGGTTGCGTGTGTGTTTATCTGTTAAACTGAGCACGGATCAGACAAGTTTAACCAACAGTTTAGAGAGTTTTCTGGTCTTAACTACGAGTTAATAATTAGATATATGACCAATTTCAATTTGCACAATATAACAGATTCTAAAACAGTGTCGGTGTTTATTCACATGCTAAACAAACAGGGTGGACACGGTTAAATCCAGGCTCTTCACTGCTCCTGCTCCTGTTTCCTCTGTGGGATCATCCCAACCTCAGAGAAAATAGCTTTAGCTTTAGCATTGCTCGTGTTTTAGGTTTTAAAGGAGCTGCAGCTATCAGTGGTCATCAGTCCGGAGTCATCTGTCAGTTGTTGTGCTATTAGAATGTGTCAAATCCTTTGTTTGGTCAGGAATCTCTGTTAAACGCCACCAGAAGCCAACGTCAAGTCTGTAACTTGCTAGTTTTTGTTTCACTCAAATGTTTTGAACCAGCAGGTGTCACATGTTCTGAGATATAAAAAACAAACAGAAGCAGCTTCTCCTCATATTTAAGAGACTGAAACCAGTGAAAGTGACATCAACTGACCATTTGATTTACAAATGAACATAAAGGTCAATCATTGGCTCGTTCCAGCTTCACAGATTTACAGCTTCCCTTTATGGTTCATAAAAGGAAACTGTGTATTGATTCCAAAGAGGAAACACACCAAGGCGTGCTTGCTGTAGGAACATTTAAAAGCCTTCATTAGTGTGGCTAATGCATGAATGATCAGGGTGACTAACTACATAAGCATTACATAGCCCTGGTGATAAAAGCTTTTACATTTCTCCACAGCAAAAGTGCTTTGGTTTATTTCCTTTTTGTGGGATTTTTTGAATCATGTAATTACAAACAGATTTTCTCCCCTTTTGCCTTTCTACAGAAAACTGAATATATACAGTGCGTTTTTTGGAGTCTCTTGGTGTAACCAATCATAGCCAATTGCATCCATATTCTCAGAATTTACACTTACACGTGATCCATTTTAAAATGTTAATTAAACAGTATTAAATACACACTCTTTGTTCATGTACAAAGACATTTTCAGAATAATGTCTGAAGAATTCTCTGAGATCAAATTAAGAGCCTGCAAACAGCCACTGAGTCACACTCTGTCAAACCAGTGAGACAAACTAATGTCAAACTGATGTTTCAGCTTCACACAGTCAACATTGATTTGTATTACAGGGAGAAGAAATGGCTAATCTGTTGTCAGAGTCTCAGGCGGAGCGGACCTTCCAGTACCAGAGCGTCCTGCCTCCCCTGCCTGTACCAACACTAGAGAGCAGCCTTTCCATGTACCTGGATGCTGGTAGGTTTGTAGCTTGGTGCAAGGGGCGGGGCCTCAGTAACAACTTACAAAACAAACTATTAACTCAAATGATTTCTGCACGTAAAGAGCCAAGAAACTGGGCTGTGGTTTTGATTTGTTGGTGGCTGTGCTCATTGGTTGGTATTACTTTCATAAGCAGAAAAGTGCTACATTAACATGATTGGTTAAATGGTAGTCATTATTCAATTCACCCAAGATTTGTATCGGTCGACAATGGTAATTATTTCTTCATCTTGAAGTAGATATATCTTAATCATTTTCTTTTTAATGAAAAGCATAAATTATGAATATTCTTACTTTGCCCCCTAGCCTTGAAAACCGTATCTTATCTTTGAACTCACCCCTAACGATAAAGACCAATTGGTATGACAACATTTTGTTTTCACCAACTCTGAACTCTTCTGGACATTAGTGCAAAACAAGATCTTGTATCTTGTCGAATTGGCGCTTTAATGTTTTAATTAAAATGTAACATGGTATTTATCAATATACCGTTCCTCAGCTCTTTGGGTCTGTCTCCCTAGAATTATATTTCTCCACATAATCCAAATTTCATAGTAGTTTAACTCTCATTCTATAATTATCATCATATGCAAGTGTCATTTGGTGTTATAATTAACATATATGACCACAAGTTGTTTGTTGACTGAATCACTGACTGGTTTCTGTTGCCAACAGTTCATCCATTTGCCTCTGAGAAAGAGTTTAAGGCGACCGTGGACATTGTGAGGAAATTCCAAGAGGGTGTTGGTAAAGAGCTGCACCAGAAACTACTGCAGAGAGCCAGGACGAAGAAGAACTGGGTACGTGCATCAACTGTAAAGGTCTTGGTCATACACATGTCCTCTTTTATCCTATTTAGCTGACTATGTTTTTATTCACCAGTTGGAAGAATGGTGGTTAGACGCAGCGTACCTGGAGGTCCGCATCCCCTCTCAGCTGAATGTGAACTTTGGAGGCCCGGCGCCGTACCTCGAGCACTGGTGGCCTCCTGCAGAGGGAGTTTACCTGCAGAGGGCCAGTATAAGCACATGGCACGCACTACAGTACTGGGACCTGATCCGCACGTAAGACAGCCTCACACTTCAACAAGCCGTGTTTTTGTGGTGTGCTCTACATGACTACATGTCGTCATGTAAATATGTCATTTTGATTTCTTTTCTCTCTTCTGCATATTTCAGCGAGAAGCTGGCTCCTCAGAAAGTTGGAAAAACGGCATTAGATATGGATCAGTTCCGAATGCTGTTCTGCACCTGCAAAGTGCCCGGAGAAAAGAAGGACACCATCCGTAACTACTTCAAGACAGGTACAATAAACATGGCCGTTATCTTTAACCATTAGTACACCTGCATAACCATATTTAAATACCACATTTCTTCAGCTAACATATTTCTGTTGTGTAATGGTCATTTTTTGTTGTGTCACAGAGCGTGAGGGTCCGTGCCCCTCCCACTTAGTTGTGATGTGTCGTGGACGGATCTTCACATTTGATGCACTGTCTGATGGACAAATCCTCACTCCTCCAGAACTTTTCAGGTAGTTAGTACACAATTGTGTAGTTAATACACAAGAACAAGAACACAACCCAAATATGATACCTAGTACACAAATATGAAATCTGGTACCCAAGAGAACAAACTTAAACTAACTAATTAGACAACTAAAGATGCAAACCTTACAGTCGCTCTAGGAGGAAAACAATGCAAGCCTCATATTCTGGTAACATCTCTTTTCACACTCGTATCTCCACACGTCTTGGCTCCTTCTTATAGGACATTTAAATAAATATGTAAATTACAGATGTTTTATTTTCTTGCTCGCTCCAGCGTCATGAGAGCAGTTGCTCATAACAGCTTGCTGGTGTCTGTGACTCTTAACTATTATTGTTAACATGCAAAAAATCTATTCAAAAGATCGTAAAGAGTGTTGAATGTAATTTGAGAGCAGGACAAGGAGGATAATTATCATAACTGTACTAACTAACTATCATAACCTGTGCAGGCAGCTGAGATATGTGAAGGAGCGCTGTGAGGGAGAGCCAGAGGGAGACGGAGTCGCTGTTCTCACCTCAGAGGAGAGGACTCGCTGGGCGAAGGTGAGGCTCCTTCAGAGACATCTTGGTCAATAAGGTGTATCACAGAGTGTAAACAATCTAAAAGTAAAGAACAGCTCTGTCAACATGTATCTGTTGACTGTCTCCACAGGCCAGAGAGCATCTAATAAGCATTGATCCTCACAATAACACCATCCTGGAAACCATTCAGAGCAGCCTGTTCATCATATCTCTGGACGAGACCAAACCCTACTCCACTCCAGAGAACTACACAAATGTACTGGCTGCACACATGTTGAATTATTTATAACTCCACCACGTGACCTTGTTTAAATCATGTTCTGTCCACAGGAATAAAGCAGTGTGTCTTATTTTTGTGACTTTTAAATCCTGAACACAGATGACCCAGGAAGCACTTAAAGGAGACCCCACAATCCGCTGGGGAGACAAGTCGTACAATTCAATCTGCTTCTCAGACGGCACTTTTGGATCCACCTGTGATGTGAGTTTGTATGTGTAATGGTTGGAGAGATTGTAGACTAAATTGGATTACTAGTACAGTGAGGGGTAAAGCTGATAATGCTGCTTTTGGTCCCTCTATCGTGACGTGAAATGAACAATAGCTCAAATGAAATTGTTTTGCAGCATGCCCCATATGATGCCATGGTCCTGGTGTCTCTGTGTTGGTATGTGGACCAACAAATCAAAGCCACAGAAGGCGAATGGAAGGTGAACTCCTCCATTTATTTCTTTTGTTTCCGAACATAGAGTTAAATATTTTAATTTTAAATGTATTCTCTCACTTCTCACTCATTGATTATGTCTTATGCTTTGAAGGGGTCAGACTCAGTCAGGTCCATGCCCCTTCCTGAGGAGATGGTTTTTACTGTGGACGAGAAAGTCCTCAGTGACATCAGCCAGGCCAAGCAGCAGTACCTGGAGACTGTGGGTTAATAGTAAAATGACTTTTGCATAGTTAGAGGTGTTTGTGTACTGTCTCACTCACTGTCTCACTGTCACTGGTTTTATAGGCACAGGACCTGCAGATTGTGTGTTACGCCTTCACTGCATTTGGAAAAGCAGCCATCAAACAGAGGAAGCTGCATCCTGACACCTTTGTTCAACTGGCGATGCAGTTGGCCTATTACAGAATGCACAAAAGGTGTGGACTCTGTAATTTGCGTGTGCTTTTAGTGATATTTAAAGTGGAGTAAGTAAGAACACGTCTCTTCTTCGCCCTCTCAGGCCCGGTAGCTGCTATGAGACAGCAATGACCCGCAAGTTCTACCACGGCAGGACGGAGACGATGAGACCCTGCACCCAGGAGGCTGTGAACTGGTGTCGAGCCATGATCGACCCCTCATGTGATGTGAGTCAGTGTGTGTGTGTTTGTGTGTCTGGCAAAATCTCACAAAGTACACAGGTGGACTCAGTCATTTCTTAATTGACATCATCGTTTCTCCCTCAGGTTATTAGCAATAGGAAAGCCATGCTGCTGGCCTTCGATCGACACAACAAGCTAATGGCGGAGGCCCAGAATGGAAATGGTCAGTTTTTGTGACATGAGCTTTCAGAGCAGGTCTCAAAATGATTTTGTGTGAATTCAAATGATGGTGATTACAAATCAGAAAATAATTAGAAAGAAGAGTGCAGGCAAAGGAAAGATCACAAGTGCAGTAAAACTGGATTCACAGATGATGGATTACAGCATCTTGTCTAATTAGGTGTTGTATAATATCCCTCATACAGGAAGTATCACCAGTGAATGAATCATTTATTCTGAACACTAGCAGCTCCATAGAGCAAACTTTTTACTTGTTGGTTTTTAATATCAGCCCTTTTTATATTTCTTGACATTGTTTCCAGGTTTCGACAGGCATCTGCTCGGCCTGTATCTTATTGCTAAAGAGGAGGGAGGTCCCATCCCAGAGCTCTTCATGGATCCCCTCTACACAACGAGGTACAGTCTCTTCTCTGTGCCCTGCTCAAGACCCCCCACTACATTTTAGCTGTGACATTAGATGACAGATGTAGAAGCACAAAGATCACAACTCTTTTAGATATACTGTATGGTGATAAAGATCGTTAGGTCTCTGCTGGTCTGTAACTGGGTTGTGTTCGTGTCTGCAGTGGTGGTGGTGGTAACTTTGTGCTGTCGTCCAGTCTGGTGGGCTACACCACAATTCTGGGGGCTGTGGCTCCCATGGTGCACCAGGGCTACGGCTTCTTTTACCGCATTAGAGACGACAGGTGAGCAGACAGGACATCAACATGTTTTCATTAAACGCTTCCTTTGTGTGGAAATTTAAGTTGATGAAATTACGATGATCTTTTTCGTTGTCAGCTCAAATAAATGCTTCACAAAGCAGTAACTTTTTTATTATTCTGCTGATCTTTTTATTGAAGTTTGGCTACGGTATTGGTAGTGGTAATTACTCTTGATATCAGTATCAGCATTAGCCCCCCCAAAAATCTATATCTGTTGGGCTCTAGCTCTTTTTACTTGTTGGATGAAGACAATATCTCTGCAGCTGTGATTTAATCCACGCTCTCTCTCTTCCCTGAAGGATTGTGATCTCCATCTCAGCGTGGAACTCTTACCGCCCGACAGACGCTTCGACCCTTTTTAACCACTTCACCAGCTACCTGCACCAGATGCTTCACCTGGCCACCACATCTCAGCTTTAAAGACACATAAGTGCTGAGCTGAAGCTGATTTACACATTTGCCTTTTACCTCTGTGTCTCAGTGTGAGCGTCAATGCACATTCGGTTCACAAACCTTCAGCTAATCACCAGATAGCAAGCAGATCAATGCAAAGACACGGAATCACTGAATCACTAGTTACCTTTAGGGGATATTTACTAATATCTCAAGTTATGTTTTCTATTTCATTTTGGGTGAGTAATCTGGTGAAAATGTTCTTCCAGGTGTAAATATATTTTAGTATTATTCTTGTACATTTTAGATTATTTAAATGTTGTTTAATCCATTGTAAAACCAAGCTGATGATGGTTGCACTCAGTGGTGAAAGAAACTGAAGCTCCTCTACACAGAACTGTGAAAAATAACTGCTGCTACTCTTAGGCCTTGGAATCTGCTGTAATAATGATGTACTAAAAGGCATTCCAATTAAACCAATAAAAAAGAAATATGAAAGAAATTTAAACAAAACAATTGTTTAAGGTTCGTCTGTTTAGTTAGGATTAGTCTTCCAATGGAAATCTACAGAAAAATGTAACAAATCCTCTATTAAACAAGGGACTAAAATGATCAGAAATTTACAGATATCCTTTATTTTGCCCCCCAGTGGTAATTTGGAGGCATATCATTTTGTTTTCAGCTAAAGAAGTCCATACCAGACTTTAATTGATGTAGCATCTGTGTAGGCAGACTGTAAAATATATTTTGTCACTGTAGTATCTCAATTTATCATCAGAATATGTACTGTAGGTTTTGTCTGTCTATTTGAAACATTTTAGACGAGGGCCACTTTCTTTGATATTCTGTTTTAGTCCATTTCTTGATAAACTGTAACTATGCAACAACTCTACTGTACAGTGCTTTGAGTGCTCATCAGAAAAGAGACCATTAAACACAGACCATTGGCCGGAGTTTCAACATATTTTGCTTTAATTAAGAAGTGGAAATAATTCACATTTCACTTTAGCTTTTCGAAAACTAAAATTTGTGTTCATTCCACTGATCAGTTAGAAATTATATATTAATTATTATAACTGTTGACTAAGCGTTTGTAAATGGTAAAGTGTGAAAAAGAAAAATCTAGAAATAAATAATAAAGAGAATTTGAATGGTCGATGCTATTAAACTAATATATAAGAATATCCTTCATAAAGGTTAGTAATTCTGTGCATTTGTGCGACATTACATTCTTTGAGTGAGTGTATGAGAATCCACTTCTGCTTCTTGCTTGTCTTCAGCTGCGCAGGCCCTTCTGACCACGTCTTTAAACAAATCTTCTCAAATACATAAACAGGAGAACACACCGTGATGATTGCCAGTGTCAGGTCGATCCGATGTAATATGATACTGCATAAATCCAGTGCATTGCTTGCTTGAATCACTTCATATTTGTCATTTTGGTCACATTAGGTGGAACCAAATAATATCTGATAGTTTGTTAAAAGAGACTGAAATGATTCCCAGTGATCAACAAACAAGAATAAAGAAAGCGTGTGAGGATACAGTACAGTAATATTCCTTTTTCATAGCACACATTTACACTTGTCAAAAGGTGTTAAATAACATCCAAGTGTCCGAGTAAAGTGAGGCCTGAACAACACCAGCCCTGTGAAACTGATGCAGCTAAATAGAATTCAATCATTGAGTTTATGATTTATACCAATCTTTTGCTACTGTGTAAAAAAGTTTTCTGTAAAAAATATGTATAAATGTGGCAACAATTGAACAGTGGCAACGACGTGGCCTCTTAAAACTACCACACTCTATGAGCCAGTGTGTTACTTCCACAAGACTCTGGAGGCTTGGAGGTCCCAACTCCCAAAAGGCCTGGACACAGTCAGCACATCCGACCCCTCACTGACGCTGTGAGGCCGGGAGCTGGTGATAAGAGGCTCCCGGCCTCACAGAGAGTTGAATCCAGCCCTATGGATAGTGTAATGTAGAGATGATAAATAATCTGTCTGGTACTGCTCTCCCTGTTCTCTCAATGCCTCCCGTGGCCCATCTGTGTGGTGACCAGCATGTGGTAGACTCCCCTCTTGGCCAGCAGCTGCTGGTGCGTGCCTTGCTCGACCACGACTCCCCCCTGCAAGACGGCTATGCGGTCTGCGTTTTGGATGGTGGACAGACGGTGCGCCACGATAATGCACGTCCTGCCCTTGCTTGCCTGGTCCAACGCCTCCTGCACCACCTGCAGAGAGGGCAGAGCGACCACAGTGAGAACCAGGGGGCTTCCGACACTGAAATAACTTGGTTAAAAGACTTTGTTTGTGGAGGGAGGAAGTGAGTGAGAGATGAGGCAGAACAACATTCAGGATGAAGCTCAACAGATCACTGGTTTGCAAAGAGTCACTCACCTTCTCGCTTTCAGTGTCGAGTGCGGACGTGGCCTCGTCCAGCAGCAGCAGCATTGGGTTGCGGAGGATGGCTCGGGCTATGGCTATTCTCTGCTTCTGTCCTCCTGACAGCTGCGTTCCCTTGTCACCTGCTTGAGTATCGTACTTCTGCTCATTCAATCAGAGAGAGAGAGAGAGAGAGAGGCCACATGATGGTGTTACTGTAGATCACTAACATGATGACATGTGAATCCTGTAATCCACACCATGTTCCTTGTCATACTTTCTACAGGAGAATTGTTGTGTTACAGGTCTGTTCTTTTCTGGTATTATTTCAAATAAAATGTCCTGGAGAGAAACATATAATCGGTGCAATTTGAAGGTACCGGTCTCATTAAATCTTAGTCCAAGTTAATATTTATATTTTATTAATCCATCATTAGAAACTTTATTGAAATGTATGTTGAATTGTAGGCATGGTTGATATTTTTGACCTGCTGTGGACCCACTTTAACTAATTGGTTAGAAATGTACCCATTAGAAAAACGTCTTTACTAGCAATACATTATAAAAAATTTGCTTCGAGAGAACTTCCAACACAATGAATATGAAGCTCTTTTTATACGGTGTTTCTAACCCTAACCATGAACGGGAAGTTAACCGTTCTAAAAGAGGACGATGACTGTTGGACTCTATTCACCCCAGCAAGCGATTCACTTTCACCTGCATGTGTGTGTGTGTGTGTGTGTGTGATCCTCACATGTCAAAATGTCCTCTGCGAAAATACCAACAGTCAGAAACCCTTAGTCACATTTGTTGCTGTTGTATAATCCCTTGCACATTAACAGACATATCACAGTTGTAACTATTTATCTCTGTGACAAAAGAGAACTTTGAGATGTACAGATAGCTGCTTGTTGGCGAATGTGTGTGTGTGTGGGGGGGGAATCAGGCAGCCTGTTTATATTCCGTTACCTCCGGCAGCTCCTGAATGAAGCTGTGGATGTTGGCCGCTTTAGCAGCCGCCACTATCTCGTCCATGGTTGCGATGCGACTGTTGTCTCCGTAGGCAATGTTCTGGGCCAAGGTGCAGTCGAACAGCGTGGGCTCCTGGGACACGATGCCCATCTGGGATCTCAGCCAGTGGATATTCAGCTGTTTGGTGTTTACATTGTCCAGCACCTGAAGGGGGAAAATGGCAGAAGAGCAACATTGCTTAGCATCAGCGTAAATATGGACTTGTGCTTGAAGACATTGTCTTACAGCTTGCTTAAAACCGGCAAACCTGAGGGCGATTAGAGCTTTAATACAGAAACCAACCAGTCAAGTTGTTGGAAGTTGTTGGCTGGAAAACCAAAACAATGATCTGAAAGATAATAAAAGGCCTGTAGAAATGATGTGAGACCCAGAGGGTTATTATCTGAGGTTGTGAAGAGAAGTCTTAATGGAAGAATTCCTGAATCCTGAGCAGCAGGAACAGTCTGACCTGTCATATATATGTAAATATGAACAGAGCAGCGTATCACAGCACAAACTACATTAAAAGATGCTCAGTCAATATGTTTTTTACCTAAAAGTCTTTATACTAAGTGTCATATAATATGTAATCATTTTCCACCGGCATACGTTCTGTAGTTCACACTCATTGGTTTCAGTCCCTTAAGCACATCTGTTTTTTGATGTAGATCTTTGCAGCATTTCTCGCAAAACAAGTCACAAAAATCTTGTAATGGTAATGAAGATTCAAAATCCTGCTCCCACAACAAAAGTGAATGGGCCGATACTCCTCCCTTCCACCAAGTTTGAAATAAATTATGTTTAGTAGTTTTGGTGTATTATTCTGTCAATAGACAAATAGCCAAAGCTATGAAAACCTAACCTTCTTAGTAGAGGTAATAATAAAATCATCATTCTAAAAGTCAGCAAATCACAGTGAGCAGGGATCCACCACTTCAAAACATCCCATTAAGCGTCTAGACTCTAGAAGCTTAATCGGATCTAGAGGAACAGAAGAAAACCACAGTGACTAATTATATTCTCCAGTGTCTCACAGGTGTGTCAGCAACCGCATTGATCCCATCAAGATAAAACCAGCTGCTTATTACCATCTGGATAGCTACACACGCTACACAGGCCTCATAATGTCCCAGTATCATCAGTGCAGTGCTGTAAAGTCGCCATAAACTCTCCTCCCAGCTAAACATTAGCCAAAGGACAGTAGGTGAAGAGGCATGAGCGTGTGTTTGTCCACTCACCACGCTGCCCTCTCTGGGGTCGTAGAACCGCTCCAGCAGCTGGATGATGGTGCTCTTCCCACAGCCGCTGCTCCCCACCAGGGCCAGCGTCTCCCCCCGCTTCACCTCCAGATCCAGGCCCTGGAGGACGGGCAGGTTGGGCCGCGAGGGGTAGTTGAACCTGACATTCTCAAAGTGCACGTTGCCATCAAACCTGTCCTGGAGATCGGAGGAGATAAGAGACGTGTTCAGCATGTGTGTTGAAGAGCAAGGGTCTCATCGGCCGTGTGAGAAAATATAAACGCTCACGCACCGGTGTCTCTCCTTCCTGTGAAAGATTGTCAATGGCAGGCTCCAGATTCATCAGCATCATGAGGTGCGAAGCCGACATTTTGGCTTTAGCGTAGTTTGGCGCGAAGGAGTTGGCCTCTCCGATCGCCATGGCGCCGTACAGAACTGCCGAAATCACACTGGGAGAGGAATTCAAATCGATTAAAGACATAAACACCCATTTTACTTTTTTAAATTTCAGTGGATGAAATCTAGTTTTTTTTTTACTTTTCCAATTAAATACTGTATCTCAGTATCATCTGCTATAGATTGGCACAAAATCTGATGCAGACATTCACGGTTCCCATCGAATTTATCTTGTTTCCACACAAAAAAAATGTCTTATCATATACTATAATCTATATTTTTATGATTGCATGCCAACACCAGATATAAATCTCAAGGTTATGTGTTGACATAAAACGTTTCATAAGAGTGGGTGGTAATAACAACAAGTTTTATAGTTTTAACGTCCTTCAAATGATTGTCTTCGTGTAGCGGCTCTTTGTAGTATTAAATAAATGAGGGAGGCTCCTCCCAGCCATGACAGTGAATTACATGACCATCCTATAACTCGTGTGTGTGTGTGTGTGTCTGTGATCCAGCAGCAAAGGTAAAGTTCTCACATGCCTCAGTGCAGGTTAATGATTAAAAGGCAAATAAACACTCACTTCTCTCAGCAGGAAAGCTTTGGTCTGACATAACAGGCTGTCATCGACCAGCGTTTTAACCTTTATCTGAAACTAATACTTCTCCAGTTGACAAAAAAACATTTACTCACAGGAAAACGCCCTGAACATCCATCCTTCCTTCTTCAATAAGCCAAGCTCCAAATCGGAAACAGCCTGCATAAGCAAAGTAGATCATGGCCTGGGAGAAGGCGAAGGTGGCACCGTACACGTGGGCCTTTTTTGTGGAGTTCCTGCACAGAGAGGGAGAGAAATGTGCGAGGACAAATTTATAAAATGTGATTGAATTACATATAGGATTTTGTGTAATTGGTGGATCCGTCACTTCTCCTACTTATATGGCACTTCAAGGTTTTTGTGATACAAAGACTCAAACTTGGGTTCTCTGGTGAGAGAGGCCACAGTTCGGATATTCTCTATGGCTTCTGTAGAAATCTGGAGACACACAGTACACGAATGTTACGTGTACAGTACATCACTGGCACCTCTCCTTAGAGTGCCAATTAACTGAAAAAAGGACATTTCTGTGGATATCTTGCCTTTCCAGCCTTCTCTAACTCCTTCTTGTCCTCGACAGCGTGGCCAGTGAGCAACTTCATCTCCACAGCTCCAGCCAACACCATGGCGGGCACCACAGCCAGGATGAGGAGGGTCAGCTCCCAGCCGTAAATAAAGGAGATGATCACACTGGTGCCCAAGTTGGCAAAGTTCTGAGCCAGTGTGGCCATGCGTACCCCTGTGGCCTGAGCAGAGAGATCACGGGAGCACAGCAGACGACATGATCAGTGGATGTATCAGGCGTTTTTTGTTGGTCTTCTGTGACTAATTCGTTTTATTCGTTTAATGGGAGTGTGACCGTCGTTGAGACTTACCCCTTGTACTTGTGCAGCATCCGTGGCCAGTCTCGTGGTGAGCGCCCCCACACTGTTTTTCGGGTTGTCAAACCAGCTAAGATCCTATAAACGAAAAACAACAGTGTTCATGGCAATACAAATAAGTAATTGTATAGAACCATTATTTCCATATAACATTGAATATTATTACTAAATAATCAACAATTTAAACTGAAGGCATTTATTTATCAAGCCTTAAAGGACCCATCGTATGCCCATTTTACCACAGTTGATATGGTTCCTTGGGGTCTTCGTGAAATGTGAACATATTTTGGTCAAAAGACCGCGGAGACACTCTCCCCCGGGAGACGCACTCTCTACGGTTGAGCGCGCTAGCTTGCCATCATCACCATCATCTCACCGGCTCGCGAGCTAACGCCGGAGCTAACAGGTTCCCCGGGGGCTCCGGGGGCTAATGCCAGAGCCCCCGTGATGGTGGTGATGATGGTGATGATGGTCCAAGGCTCTGTAGCGAGACTCCCTACATGGGCATGGTTGGAAAATACGAATTTTCGGGTCGTAATCCCATTGGACACACTCTAGCATATCGTTTCTGACATAGAGTAACCACAAACATAGTTTTTTGGACGGTAGACATGCCAGATACCCAAATTAACGTGCAGAAGCACTACAAAAGTGCAATTTCCATAATATGTCCCCTTTAAAGATTGAGAGCATGGGATTTGGTTTGATTTTACTGATAGTGCTGGGAAAATAAGCAGATTCAAATGTTGGTAAACTCAAGCAAATACACCCCACATAATTCATCATTGACCCTCTGGTTTCTACATTGAGGAAGTAACGTATGGGTCGTCACTAGGTCTCAGGTCTCTCAGGTCTCTCAGGTCAGGTTAGTGCACTCACCTGTCTCATCATGGCCTTGAAAGCCCCGAGTCTCAGTTTGAGGGTCAGAATCTCCCCGGATTTACCAAAACAGAAACCCTGTAAAGACCATTTAGAGAGAGGGGACGTCAGCACAGCTGGACAAAGGGTTTATCCTGCAACAGTGTCGTCTGTAAACAGCCTGTGTGATGGTGCAGGTCACACTTGAACAGTGTGAGGATTGGGATGCATTTTCTGAATATTATAGCACGTAAACCATTTCAACTAGCAACCCACAAACTGAACATGAGCATTATATCTTTCCTTTAAAGACATTATGGAATATATATTGACGCTTATATGGTTATAGTTACAGTTTCTCTTTAGCTGTGAGTTAGATGGAGAGATTGACTCTGTCTGTCTCTTCTGGACAGATGTCTGATCTGAATGTCAATCTATTTGGAAGCCACTGAACACAATTGAGAAACATATGTACATCAACAGGTGTGCGCATAAACATGCATACCTGTAGAAACATGGTGACAAATGATACACCTCCGATCACAGCAAACATGAGGGAAAACAATGTTGCTCTCTGTCTGACGAGCTCTTGATCCTTCTCTGCAAACACCTGAGAGGAGAAGAAAACATCTCATTTGTAGCATTTTAGCGGACACGAGACACGGAACAACCTCTGTGGTGCGCAGACACTGAGAGGAACCTACGGTGATGATCTTGGAGAAGATGATGGCGAACACTGGCTGCATCGCGCCGTTGATGATGGCACAGACGGTCCCCACCAACATGTACGGCCACTCGGGAAGGTTGAGACGCAGCACTTTGAGGAAGGACACGGGGGGCACGTTCTCATCCTGCAGGAAGAGAGGGAGAGAAGAGCTGAGTCACATTTTCTTTTTTCATCTGCCTCATCATTTGATTTATTTGGAAAGAATCACGACCAATCGAACTACACAGAGAAATAGTCATGGGTTCCACAGCAAGGACAAATAAACAAGGGGAGGGTGATGCTGGGTCTCTAAAATCCTTTTTGCTGTGCTGAGATGTTCCACCAAATCTCACCTCCTCAGTCTCATCCTTGTCAGACTCTGTCTTCTCTTTCCCTCCCTCTGACGCACTCATAGAGGAGCCTCTTGTGGTCTTCCTCCTGTACGGAGTGCACTCGCTGAGGGAATCGGCCAATGGGCTCTTCTCGTCCACAGACAGCTCCTCCTCTGCTTCCTTCGCCTCCTCGACGTCCTGAAACGTCTGCGGACGGGAGAGATGATACACAGTCAATATGAAGGACAGACCACTTTGAATTTGGTTTTGAGACCAGACTAATGTCAATGCATGTGTTACTGCGTGTGTATGTGTGTGTGCGTGCATATGGTGTGCGTGTGTGTGTTACCTGTGTGGTGACCAGTCTTTGGTAGATTCCCTTTTTCTCCATCAGCTGGCTGTGAGTCCCCACCTCTGCAACTTGACCATCCTGGAACCCAGCGATGACGTCAGCATTTCTGATGGTCGAGAGGCGATGGGCCACGACGATGGTGGTGCGACCCATTCGGACCTGAGTGCAAGGATTCGATTTACAAGAAGGAGCTGACATTTTGATTTGTGTTCAACATGTGAGGTGAGGCCTTGTGAGATTACAGCAGGAAAAAGTCCAGGACATTCACAGCGGGTGAGTGGAAATATTTCCCCGACAGCTTAGAGTCAGCATCCATACTAGTGGCTCTGTGATGTTGTTTGTAGTAGTAGTAGCCTAATTTATGTTTTTAAATTGCATTTCTTATAAATGGCGCCCCTGATTGTGTGTCTGCACCTTGTCGAGTGCAGCCTGCACAATGGTCTCACTCTCTGCATCCAGAGCAGATGTGGCCTCGTCCAGCAGAAGGATCTTCGGGTTGCGGACGAGAGCACGGGCGATCGCGACCCTCTGCTTCTGTCCGCCGCTCATCTGGGTCCCTCGGTCTCCGACCAGCGTCTCAAACTTCTGCTCAGTGGTCAAATTCTCAGCGTTAGCAAGTGGTGCATAAAGTGTCTAATATGCACAGACGACAGGGAGTCTTGGAAATGTTCTCACATCGGGAAGCTTAATGATGAAGTCGTAAGCGTTGGCCTCCTTGGCGGCTTGTTCGATCTCCTGGTCCGTCACGTCCAGACGGCCGTACCTGATGTTCTCAGAGATGGTGGTGGCGAAGAGGATGGGCTCCTGACTCACCACGCCGATCATCTCCCTCAGGTAGCGGACGTTGAGAGAACGGATGTCGTGACCATCAACAAACACCTACCATGAAGGAGCGAGATGCAAAATCTATTGGATGGATTTGACCAAATGAAAAAGGAAAAGCTTTGGAGACATCACTCACGGCTCCGTCCTGAGGATCGTAGAACCTCTGCAGCAGCTGGACCGTGGTGCTTTTACCACAGCCACTGCTGCCCACTAACGCCATGGTCTGCCCACTCTTCACACTTAGAGACATGTTCTTTAATATCTATAAATGATATAAACAATATTAGAGATCAGATACAGAGTGATGTAATTTAATGTCAGGAGGTGTCAGCAGGGGAACATACTTGGACATCCGGCCTTGTGGGGTAGCTGAAGTGAATGTTCTTAAACTCGATGTTTCCTTTGATGGAGTCAGGCTTGAAGCCGGCCTCCGAATAGCTGTCGATGGTCGGATTCTGTTGAGAGACACAAATATTTTCATTCACGTCTCCTTTCTGGTTGTGGGACCTGATTATTATCATAACTTCTAACAGACAATAGGAGGAAGGTTGCCCCCCCCCCTCCCCCTCCAGGTTAGGGTGAATGTATTGAATGAAGCAATTGTTTATTTTCATTGCTCTTTGTCTCTGTGCACTAACTCTGACACGCACACACACATACACAAACAGAAACACACACTCTGGATCAGCGCAGGAAATTCGAGTCTGTTTTTACAGATTCTGTGGAGGCATCACCCTGCAGTGTTAGGGTAAAACTTCATAAAAGTTATTCGCAATAAAAGTATAAAGTAAATCACATGAGGGTCACTATATAAATTCCACAGATAAAATGATGGTAAAATGTAATAAATACGGCCGAGTGTTCACAGGGTCCTAAAACCTGGAACATGGATCAAAGAATTCAACTCTTTCAGCCTCCGGGTTTTTTCATTTGTAACAGATGCATTACTCAGCCAATAGTCTGAGTGAGAGAGGAGATGTCAGTTCCAGCACAAGATATCCTCTGTACATGTGTGATAGAGGTGCATAATTTAACTATTTTAATCTGAGGTTAGTCCCACTGCTCAAGTTTGAACTATTGTTTAGTAACCAAGTTGCTTTCGGTTGAGGAAGGAGTTGGAGCCACAGTTGTGCGGTATCAACCAGAATGACCTGCAGTCCCAGCATGGGATCAAATTAGAGCAAAAAGCCAACATCTCATTACTGACTCCAGGTTGTTGGCTGCTTCAAAGCGACGACCCACAGCGCCTGAGTTCAGTCGGGCACGTTCAGTGATAAGAACTGACAAGTGCTCGGCAGCAGAGAGATGAAAAAACTATGATATTTTCTGTGATGTAGATACTTGAAAATGTTTAATTCCTTACGTTGTCAATGATGCTGTACACTTTATGTGCAGCTCCCCGGGCACTGGCAAAAGTCTGGATGTTGGCGGAGGACTGTCCCATGGTGAACGCTCCAATGAGCACCACGAAGAGCACCTGAAGACACACAATCACACATCGACAAACACACACACACACACACGTCAGTCTGAGCTGCACCAGAATCTCCTTTATATTCAATGGGAAAAAATATATAATTCGGTCATTACGTGTCTACTCACAGTAAGTACACTCCCAATGGTGTATTCATTGCTCAGGATGAGAGTACTGCCGTACCAGAAGGCCAGGGCATAGGAGAGGTAGATAACCATGAAGGTGAAGCCCATGGAAATGTTCGCAGACAGAGCCTTCTTTATTCCCATAATCTTAGCATCCTCCAAGTTTTTATGATACCTGTGGTTCAACACATACACACACACACACACACACACACACACACACAAAACCTTTCAGTGAAGAACCTCAATCAGGAGTTTGGTATTACTGATGCGTTACTTATTTGGTGAGTTACTGAGGAATCCAGAGAGAGCTCCTGTCGTGGAAATACTTGCCACTACAGGCTGTATGTAGGCTACACATGTGTGTGTGTGTGTGTGTGTGTGTGTATCCTTTTCATTTTTATCGCTACCCGTCTAATAAGCTCTGGAAGCTCATACGTTCAACTAAGGATCATGTGAGTGTTACTTCTATGTAAAGCAAATTAAGAACACAGATTCATCTTCTATGTGTTTTATTCATCTGCGTCTTTTCATAGCACTTTGACCCTGGACAGACTGGCTGGGTGTGTTAACAGTGTTTTATGAGCTCTGAAAGACATTAGGGAAGAAAGGGAGGCTAATATAGTGTGTCCTGCTCATGTGCGAGTACAGATGCTGTGTAACACAGTGTACACACCTCTTGATCTCTCTGTCCTGACCACTGAAGGCAAACACGGTCCTGATTGCCGCCAGCACCTCCTCTGCCACAGCTCCGGCTTTGGCGTACGCAGCCTGCTCTTTACTCGTGAAGCTCGTCAGCACCTATTCAGGCGAGGAAGAACTCAAGTCATTATTAATAGCAGCGGAAGCCTTGCGATCGACATTTGCATACATGGATAGCAAGAGAAAGCATGAGAGAAGCACTGAGAGATAAGATATGAACTTACTTTACTGAAAAGTGCTGCCGAAAGGCCCAGCGCAGGGCTCACCGCCAGGATGACCAGAGTCAGCTTCCAGCCTTTGGTGAAGCCGATGACGAAGGCCGACAGGAAGGTGGTGTAGGCCTGGATCAGCATCGCCGCCTTGTCACCAATGCCCTCTTGGATCTTATAGACATCACTGAAGCATGGAAATATAAACCACATTACCACTAATGCTCTTCAAAGTACCACATGTGACTGATATGGCACTTAGTGAAGCGCATGTGATCACTTAGGCACAACCGACCCCTTCAAGGTCCAGTGTGTGAGATTTAGGTGAAAGGGATCTATTGGCAGAAATTTTATATAAAATAATCTCGGTGATGTTTTCATGAGTGTGTGTTTCATCTAAATTGTGCGAATTGTTGTTTTCGTTACCCTAGAATGGGCCCTTCATGTTTAAGTGCTTTATATCTACATCGGGAGTGGGGTCCTTTCTGGAAGGGGAGGATGCGTGAGGGATGCTCAGCTGCAACATCAGCTCAGCAGTACATTCAGACTGTGATTAGAACTGTGAGCATGTGGCTCCTGTGGTACCCACTCTATGAGACGCGTGTTGAGCTCTCCAGTCTCGTTGACGTCGAACCAGCCGATGTCCTGTTGCATGATGCGGTGGAAGAACAGCTTGCGGATGCGTTTGACCTGCCGCCCGGCCGCCATGGTCCACAACGACACCTGCAGGTACGCTGCCACCAGCACAGTAGCTCCCATGATGGAGTAGTAGATGGCATAGCTGGGAGATGGGACGCATTGTGACGAATATGACTTTAAAAACATATCAGATCTGCTCAACATACTACTCACAGCAGCATTGAAGTGTATAACCATCAAATGGTTAAAACCAGACCCACCCACATACAATATATGGACCCAAAAAGTATGGGACATCTACCAAATGGAGCAAATCACATATTCATTAAGGCTCCCAAAGTCTATCTTTACTAAACGATGGGGTCCTCTCTCTGCGTTATTAATACAATGAGGGTTACTAAATAACCTCGCTCTGGGCCTCTGGTTGAGCGGTTAAAAGCATATATAGCACCTATGCTACTACATTCTGGAGTGGACAATTACTATTTCTTTATCACTGGTTTTATTTTCATTTGACTTTTTTTTCTTTTTTCTTGTTTCTTTCCTCTTTTTATTTAATAAGTGATGTATGTATCAATCATTTATTCTTATTCTTATCCCCCCTCTTTTTCTCTTGGAGTCAGCACTGTTTGATGTGTGTTGTTTTTTCTATGCATTGCACACTGTACTTGAATACCATGTATAACAATATTGTATACAGTTGAAAAATGGACAAAGAAAGTAACTGTCTGGAAATGCATATTGTTTTGATGAAAACTAAATAAAAAATAAGTAAAAAAAACAAAAACATATCTGATTAGACGTGAAGAAAAGTGTTAATTGTTTGATGGCAACAGAGGATTCATCATAATCCAGGCAAAACAATTTTTCTAGTAAAACTACGTAGGAGACTCTACAAATATAAAGGACACGCTCATCAACTCTAAAACAAAGTCACATCTGACGATTAGGTGACATTTGACAAAGTCTTACCGATTCATGTCCTCTTGTAGGGTGCTGTTTATTGGCAAGCCGGTGAAATCTAAAGACACAGGGAAACAAAAAACGCGGTCAGATGTCTTCTGAATTTATTTTAATCAGCAGAGGTATGTGTGCCCACGATGCCCGTAAACCCAAAACTCACTGGGGTAAATTACTGTGAAGTTGTCCGAGATCTCGCCGGTAGGAAAATTGACCAAGCTGTCAGTCATGTCCCCAAACACGATGCACATGAGAGGAAGCACGACGCCGTTGGCCATGGCCATCACCGTCCCACACAGGATCATGAAAATGTCCAAACTGTCTGCGAATCTGAACTACACTCACATAAAGGAGAGAGTGGAGAGAGAGAGAGAGAGAGAGAGAGAGAGAGAGAGAGAGAGAGAGAGCAGCTGAAATCAGGATCTGGAAGAATTTTGAGTTATCAAAGCAGAAAAGGAAAAAAAACGTTTAACTTTAATCAGCTATTATGTTCTCACAGCAGGGGACTGGTGGAGTCCACCCCAACAACAGGAGGATGTGCCGCACTCCCATCCTCTCTCCCTGCTCCCCCTCTGACGTCACACACACACACACACACACACGCTCAAGTATACCCAGAGACCCTTAGGACTGTTTATTGACTTCCATTCATTGTGGACAACCTAAATAATTCATTTCCCCTAAATTTAACCGAGACCAATAAATGCCTAACCCTAACTTTAACCTAACCACAATTCACAACTTGCCCCTGACCTTAATCAGCAGCTTCGAAATTAGGTTTTGGTTCTCAATGAGGACTGCTGGTCCTGACAAGATCATAGTTTATACTGGAGAAGGTCCTGAAGAGTAACACACACACACACACACACACACACACACACACACACACACACACACACACACACACACACACACACACACACACACACACACACACACACACACACACACACACACACACACACACACACACACACACACACAGTCTTACACAATGCTATTAAATTCGGTCTCTTCCCATTACTGTCTGGCTAACCTGATCTAAATCTTAAATCAATTTGTTCTTGTGTTCTCTCTCTCTCTCTGTGTGTGTGTGTGTGTGTGTGTGTGTGTGTGTGTGTGTGTGTGTGTGTGTGTGTGTGTTCTTACCACATCAATAGGGCCGACCATGGGCAGCTTTGGCGCTTTTTCTTTCTTCTTTTTATTTTCTTTGTCATCTTTACTGCCCTCACTGGAGGAGTCATCAACAAGAACACATGTTCACTTTTTTTTTCACTTTATATTTGACATGTGTCAAATATAAAGACTAAATATACTTTGCTTGCAAGAGAATCACAGAGACTCCTGTTAAATGTTGTATGAATTATATATATTTGTGTGTGTCTGTGTGGCTGTATGTAACAAACAAAAAGTGGTTTAGTTATAAGACATGTAAAAAGCTTATTATGAAATAAATAAAGCCAAGAAGCATATTAAGATGTACAATATTTTTAATTAATTAAATTATTACTGATATATATAAATACTTAAAATTTTATTAAATTAGAGTGTTCCACTTACTGCAAATTAAGAAAACGCTTTCAAATAGAATAGAACAAGTGCAATTGAAAACAACTTCATTCATTTGAAGAAACATTCGCTGTTAAAATTCTCACGTGTTTTTTCTATTTGCGTGCATTTCTAAATTTAAAGCGCGTTAAGCTCTCTCGGCCACCGTACTCATTGGTTGAGCAAATAAACTTAATTTCCGAACAGATTATGTTTTATAAAAACCTTTGACTTACCTTAAATCCCCGTTTAGTTGCAGTTTGTCAGCGGGCTGCTTTTCCTTCTCGCCCTTCCCCTCCATGTCTGGTCCCTGTCACAGGAATACGTAAGTCTGTTTACACTGCTTCATATAAACATTTTACTAAACCACAGAAGTGGAAGAACATGGGATCACATCTGGAAGATAAAACCGCCTGGGGTTTAAAGCTGGTTTGTCTCTCTTAAAGTCTGATTTGATTGATTTAAAAAAGGCATCATTATCCTCACCAGTAAATATGGTCATGAAATACACTAGGAGGTTATTATTCTATCAACAGGCGAAGTCTTATACTTACTCTGTTCCTCTAGATCCCCACACTGTGTCTGAGAAAGAGGCGGAGATCGGTCCAGTATATCAATACTCACCCTCCCACTCTTCCTCCTGACCCTCCTCCTCCTGTCACCCATCCTCACGTGGCTTGATATGGCTGCGTCGACGTCACAGGACGTATTACCTCACCTGCACATTCACCTGCACAAGTGCCTGTGGGTCACAGCTGTAAACGGGAGTCAAACCACCAAAATGACAGCAAAAAAATGATAAATAAAATAAAATAAAAAACTATAATTTATTTGAAATTGAATAAAACAAGGAAGGGACTTTAAATAAACACAAAGAGATACAACATTAAAATCTGTAAACCTGCACAAGTGACTGTGAGTCACAGCTCAGTTCAGAGACCACAGACAAATGTACAATGATCCTACAGAGGATGTAAAGGAAGCAAAATGACAGCAAAAAAAATACCTTATAAATTAGAATATGTAAAACAAAAAGGAAGGAATGAAGGGACACAAAATAAACACAAAAAGATGGAACGTTACAATCTGAACATAAGATGATGATAGAAAGTACAGAGTCCCCAAAACAAAATATAACACAAACCATATGGAGACCTTATAAGTAAATCCTCAGAAAAGAAATCTCTCTGTGACCCTTCAGGGGTTCCGTCAGAGAGACTATGACATCACATCAACATCTGTATGGTCAACGTTAAACAAGCAAATAAATAAACAGGAAAATTTGTTTTGTTTTTTTTTTACCGATGAATCAGCATTTTTTTCTGTTACCTCTAAGTAGTAAAAGACTGTAGACTGTAAAAGAAGTTGGAGGGCGACATGTCATCTCCAGAAAGTGAAGTGTCTTGATCACCCCCTGGTGGCTGGCTGCATTGAAGTAAGTCCTGCTTCTATGCCAGTGGATGGGACGTGGGCCACAATGGAAAGTCAAAGTACACGTTGAATAAATTTTTCTGAAATATTATTTCTGTCATTCAAGATAGTTCATACTTATTACTGGTGTTATTTGTGATTCTGATAAGTTTAATGTTATGTTTCATGGTTAAAGAAGGTATCATGACAGTTGAATTTTATGGACAGCAGTGTTGAGACGTTCATAATTTCACTGCACACTTAGAAGGGAAATTTATTATTGGCAAATCTAAAAGTGATAAAGTTTTCTGAGCTAGAAAGGTTGTAAACCACAGATTCATCTTTAACTATGTTTTGTATTTTAGGAGCTAAGTGCAAAGTTGCCATTTGAATGGTAAGATAGCTGATGTATAAAACACACATGTGGGTGTACGTTCATACAGTAGGGTAGACATTAAATGTAGGTCATTACATCACTGCTGATGTAACACCTCTGTGTTAAAGGCACAGCAGGAACCAAATCACATGACAGACTCCACTTCCATTATTCAACCACCTTTGCTCAGTTGTGGTTGAGGAGTGAAGTAATAGGGGACACTAGATAAGGAAGTGTGGGTGGATGACTAGAAGGTTGGAGTGAGCGGTTTCCTTTGAGACCGATGGGTAACGATCTCCTCCTAAATGATGACTTCATCTCATTAAGGCTTGATGGCCCAATGACCTACGGGTTGGGACAATGGTTGACATAAACGAGGCGAAAGGTGAGTTCGATAAATTAAACTGGTTCAAGCACACAGAGGAAGTAACACCAGGATGATTTCTAGAACACTCACAGAAAATCTCAACAAACAAGAAGCAGAGAACCAAGAGAAACACACAGATAAATCACAGGTGAAGACGAAAGCGGGTGAAGCGATGCAGACAAAGACTGGAAGGAACATGTTCTGAAATGGGAAACACAGTTAAGTATAAAGTAAAAGATGAAGTAATAAACTCAAAGATACATAGTTGAGACCAGGCACGTGCACAGACATTTTGGGGGGCAGGTGCTCAAACCAAAACTAGGGCACCCATCGCCAAAATTGTTTATGAAATTAAAAATAATAATAATAAATATATAAAAAACACAGTAGGATGTTTTCAACTTATATATTTATTTTTGTCAACAAACTAACTCAAATTATCTATTTGAATAAATAAATGAATAACAGGCAAAAACAGACCAAACAAGGCAATATTGAATAGCCAAATAATATGTTGATGTTATGGTTAGTGATGTGATGGGCTCCTCTGGACCAGGTAGGGTTTATTGATTCTCCCTCATCTGTTTTACAAGTTGATGGCCTGATCCAAGATAAAAGAGAGCTGCTAGCCTGAGCTGCTTGCTGCCCATCCCTGTCCTTCTGCTTTTGGAGTCTCTCTTGTCTTGGCATTATGCTGCAAATTTTGTAAATGAGATAAATCAGTGTTGTGCATAATAATCAGGAGTGACTAACATAATCTCTATAAAGCTGACAACACAGTACACACACATTTTTTTTTTGCTGTTTTCTGACAGAGTTGAAGCATAAGCATCATTACACTAGTAATATACCACAATATACCTCACCAGACTGTCATATAGCTCAACTTGAGACCTACCTTTCATTTCAATAATTACGATTTTAAATTAAACAAAACTAGTGAACTAGTCTAATTTGTAGAACATTAAAACTGACTTTAAATTATCTGTCTGTCTGCCTGCCAGCCTGCCTGCCTGCCTGCCTGTCTGTCTGTCTGTCTGTCTGTATCTATCTCCGGCCACACACACAAGCAAATAATCTCCTGTGGAGGGGTGGCGGCTACGGGCTTGCGTGGGTCAGTCACCTGTGAAGACCAGCATCATTTACCCCTGAACCAGCGCGGAGAAATTATGATGATGATGAAATATTAAATATAAAAAAATTAATATAAAATAAAATATATATATATTTTTAATTAAATTAAAATTTAATTAAATTAAATAAAAAAAACTGCGTGCGCACATCCTGCGCAGTAGGCTTCTGCGCACATCCTGCGCAGAAGCCTACTGCGCACTTCCTGTGCAGAAGCCCATTGCGCACATCATGCGCAGATCCCTACTGCGCACTTCCTGCACAGAAGCGAACTGCGCAGGAATTGCGCACGCATTTTTTTTTATTTAATTAAATTTTTTCCTGATTTTATATTTAATTAATTTAAATTGACATAGTATAATATATTTAGCATTAATAGGAGAAATCCTGCCAATTTTAAGAGTCCAGTATTTTACCTGGTAGAAGATGGTAAAATACTCCTTGTTGGAGAGCAAACGGAATTAAGCACAATAATAACATTGACAAATTATCACTAAAATATTTTCTTCTTTACTACATATATTTGACAGCCTTACCTAAAAGTTACTTTTATAGTTTTTGGCTTTTAGATTCTGGATGATTTAACATACTTTAAAAACCTATTTTTAGAGGATAACCCAGTACTTTTCCAACATTTTCTTCAGACGCCTTACAAGAATCAGTCTGCTGTGATGTCCTGAGGCTGCCCCCTGCTGGCTGCTGGGTTCCTCTGCTGCTCTAGCTTGGTTTGTGCAGCTTGTGACTAACCAAAGTTGTCCATAAAACGAAAATCTTTAATATCCTTCAAGGACAATTTGATGTACAACCAGCAATCATCAATTGATGACAGAGAAAGTAATTTTTATTCTTAAACATTGATGAATGAAGAAAAAATTGGGCTCCAGCAGAAGGGCACTTTTCTCATCCAGGGCAAAAGGGCCAGTGCTTGAGCACCACTAGGGGTATATCTGTGCACGTGCCTGGTTGAGACACAATCCCAAAACCAATGGAAACAACAAGGTCAAAGTAAGGAGCAGATCCAGGCGAGGGGCGAGAGGGGAGCCTGTCTACTAACAACTACTAACAATAATAACAATAAATGGCTTTTCCTCAAAGCTATAAAGCTAACAGTGAAGAAGGAAAAACGTATGTGTGCACCTTACTGAATCCGGAATGGTGCACGGTTATGGCCCCTCTGTGTAAATTGTGGCTCTTTTATGGCACCTGGTTAAGAAAAAGCCCGACCCACAGGCCATGAATCAAAAATCCACCTTTGGTCCAAACAACAGAAACACAAACCCAACAAAGAACATCACGTCCACAAAAGTTTCTGACAAGACCAGAATCATGACACCTCATGCACAGTCAAAACTCAGCAGTGTTGAATAGGCATCTTACAGCATTTGCGGAGCCACAAATTAAATGTCTGAAGATTTATGACACTGTTTTATAAGGTTAATGTCTTATTTTCTGATGGAACCTTAATTATATATTGCAGTTACTGATTATGAACAGCAGGAGGCAGCAATTTCAAATAAATGCCTAACGTCTTCTCTTTAATTTGATCACAGTTATTCTGCCTCACTGCTCAGTCTCTCTGTAAACCAGCACAGGCTTATACCTAAAGTCTATGAAAGTCTATGATTGTTTAAAAAAAATTGTTTAACTAAAACCTGCACATGTTTCTCCTGTGTGCAGATGAGAGGCAGCTACCTGCGCCTATACTTAACTGCTCACACTGATGTCAGAATAAAAGTCCAGTCACTCCTCCATCAGGACCCGTTGCTGTCATTTGTATCTGCAGCCTAACTTCCGGTTGGATGAAATTAGTTTCAAAATAAAAGAGGCCAGGTATAGGCACGTATGACAGAGTTTGAATGAAATTATCAAAATTTATGGGAATGGACAAATTCTCATATCATTTTTATTTTATTAAGAAATAAAGTTCTTTATTCTGTTAGTTTTTGTAAAAAAAAAAATTGTCGACATAAATGTGTGAATAGACATATAGCATGAGAAACATCTCCTGAAAGGGAACACACACATTGAAAAATATTTTTGACAAGCATTTTGAACTTCTTCCATGCCCCCTTACGAATCACTTCATAATCACTTTAATGAAGAACGCCTCGTTGTTATACATTAAAAGAGTAAATGTAAGAGTTTTATTGTCTAACTTTGATTGTCTTATAAATCCAGTTAAGATTTCATTAAGTTTTTAGTACATCTTTAAAGGTTCAGTGTGTAGAATTTAGTGACATCTAGGGGGGAAGTTGCATGTTACAGCTGAATACCCTTCACCTCCCTCTCCCCTTCCAAACATGTCTGCTTCCGTAGAGAGGACCCACTCATACAATTTAGATGAAACACACTAGTGGAGACATAAGTAAGATAATTTTATAATAATGTCCCCCCTTATATGTGCCATTGGTCTAAACACTATTATGGTAGTCAAGCTTTTATTTTGAAAGTTCCTCCAGGAAGTGTGGTGTCGGTGGACACTGACTCCTTGTGTGTGACTCGACTGGTGTTTGTGATCCTCCTCCAGCGGAGAAACGTGTCCTCCTCCCGGGAACCGACAGACACAGCTGCCGGTCCTGCCCCGGTGCACAGCGCACAGGCAGCGGAGAGACTGCGGCACCGCCTCCGGCCGCGCACACGGGCCGGGCATGGCGTCGCTCGGCGTGGGGCTGCACCTCATCCGCAGGCGGGGAGCGGGCAGGAGCGCAGCGGTGGAGAGGAGGAACCTGCTGACCGTGTGCAGGTGGGAGACCCTCACACTGAGCAGGATGGGCTTTCATCTCTGACGCCTTCGATTCATCCTCCATTGCATCACACGCATGGCGACTCATTCTTAATTTAAAACGGATTAACATAGGCAGAGAGAGGGACGTCACAGCTGGATGAGTTAGATTAAGACATGATTTAATATGCAGATGATCTGAGGTAATCCCCCCCCCCCCCCCCCCCCCATTACATTCATATACTCTTTCATTCATTCATCCACCACCACCATCCCCACCACCAGCAGCAGCAGCCTCCATTCAACCTTCATGTAATCACGTCCCTTCAGGAGGAGCAGGGCCTGGATTCTACACACACTAAGATCCAAAGGCTGAGATCCAAAAATGTGAAATGTTATGTTTTTGTGTCTTTACATGTATATAGTTGACATTTTCTA
This sequence comes from Platichthys flesus, assembly GCF_949316205.1. NCBI lineage: Eukaryota > Metazoa > Chordata > Actinopteri > Pleuronectiformes > Pleuronectidae > Platichthys > Platichthys flesus. The sequence goes on from NC_084955.1 coordinate 15,925,457, forward strand.
TTGGTGATACTGTGCAGTTGTTGGCCTGTTTTTGTCTTTTTAACACATCCCTAAGAATAACCTACAACTTAAATAGACGTAGAATTGATACTTTTTTGTTATTATTTCAATAGTTAAGAGATGTGTTGAAAAATAAAAGTAGAAGTAATAATCATAATGATCTTTATTTATGTAGCTCCATTCTTATGTCAAATGCAAGACAAAGTGCTTTGCACGAAAGCATTTATCATAAAGCTAAACTAAACAAAAATTTGAAATAATAAGCATGTGGAGCTAAAATTCGACAGGGAAAAAGCAGTAAAACAGTATGAGATTAAAAAAAAAAAAAACATGACTAATTATAATATTGAGGACATGAGGCAAGTTTTTCTCAATGTATTGATTGGTAGATCGAGAGACAGACAGTTTTATCTTCTTACTTGCAACTTTAAATGCATAATGTTGACACACATTCATGCAAATGCAGCATTAAATTTAGTCTTCAGTTGAAAATCTAAAATTCTAGAGATAGATAGATAAAGTGGCCACACACATGTCACCTGCGTGACTGCAGTGAAACCCCCTCTGTTCTGAGTATCGATTTGTGGCTCTGTCAGTGCTGATGTCAGTTATCGACTGACGGCCTTTGTGATGCATTTAAAACTGATGAACAGAAAGGGTCAGAGAAAAAGGGAAGAGACAGAGGCCTGTTTCTTTTTGATCTTATTTGCATTAACTAATGGTAACAGATCAGAAAACCTCCTTCTCAGGCATCCGGACATGTGTGACATGTGCGTGGTCGATCTTCCTCCGTTTACGTCACTTGAAGCGGAGGGGAAGGTGAATTTAATTAGACTCTGGAAGTCCTTGTGATGTCTGTCACACTCTCTGCAGCTTCCACTTGAGGTTTCTTCCACTGTTTTCTGAGTAAAAAGTTTGTACTTTGTGGTACAGCTCCATATCTGAATCGAGGGTCTAAGGACAGAGGGGGTTGTGCGAAGTACAGATTGTAAGACTCCTTAAGGCAAATTCAGATATACATTTTTTTTTACATAAAGATGGACGCCACCTCTCCTCTTCCTCCCGCCATCAGGAAATTAATCCAAAATATCCTGGACACGAACACTAACATCACTGATATATGGAGCCACAGTGTAATCAGGGCATGGAGCCACGGTAGCAAGATCCCATCGACAAACACGAACAATGACAAAAAACGTCTTTCCCGAAAAAAAGTATTTGACCTGTGCTTTGACTTTTAAGTTTGGTCCCTGTTCCACCCACTAGAGTGGAGGAGGAGGGATTTATGAGCATTACTGCAGCTCGTCACCAGGTGGCGATCTAAAGGCTGTGGCTTCACTTTACTTTGGACGACATGATGGTTCAAGATGGCAGCGTTTGCACCTGGTTTTTTGGCTTCGTTTCTGGGTAGTGGGAGGCAATGGAGAAGTTGTCCAGCTTTATCTACACGGTATATATAAAAGTATGACTTAAGGTAGGAGTACAGTATATAAGCATAGATTTGACAGGAGAATCCGATCAACTGATGCTCTGATCTCTGTTGTCTTGGAAAACAGTTCCTTCTTTGTTGTGTTTGTGATTTTGAATGTGGTGGGGAGGCTCCATTAGGACAGGAAACATACAGATTCAGACAGAAGCATGACGTGAGGCTCTCTGAGAGGATTTGTGAGGATTTCTATCCAAGTTCAGTTTTTTTGGAAGAAACGTCTCTGGCTGATATCAAGTGAGAGCTGCCTGCACACACCCACACAGCATCAGCCGTTTTGACTGGACGTAGCAGTAAAAAGCTCAAGTGTGAGTGACAGCCTGAACTCTGCCTCTGCTCCATTAGAGGGTTCCAGAAAATGGAATTTATTCTTCATTGATTTGATTATTTGACACCCGTGCTGTTCATGCTGTGACATGTCAAAGTCCCCGGTGTAAAGAACAACTCTGACAATAAATCAAATCAGATGAAGTAATGATGCCTCAGAGTGGCGTCATCTTCGCTGTGTTTGTGAGAACAACCCGCCATCGGTTCTGTTTTCTTTCAGATCAGGTTTTGCCATATTACAAATCTAAAGAAAGGTCGTTACTTCACTCACTCGCGACGTGAAATCCAGAAAACACATTTTTTTGGAAAAGGGAACAATCATTGTCGTCAGCTGCCTAGCAACAGGCTGGTCACGACTTCAACTTCTTGAACGTGGATATTGTAAACGTGACCTAAACACGTCTGTTTTACTGAAGAGGATTTGACTTAATACTGAAGTTCTTTTAAATATCCGACTCTGAACGGATCTCTTTAGTGAAAACAATGTGAGTGTTAAAAAAAAAAACGAATTTACAATTGGTAAAATACAATACGTAGAAAATTACATTAGTTTAAATTAAATTTAGTTATTACCATCGTTCAGAGGTAGGAAACACACACACACCCACACCCACACCCACACGCGCACACACACACACACACACACATACACACACACACACTATGGTCACTCTGCTGCTAAGCAACAAGATGGAGAAGCAGCGTGAGATATGGAGTCTGATTATTAAGTCGACTTTAAGGGCTGCACACACAATTTGCAGCACACACACACACACACACACACACACACACACACACACAAATTGCAGCCCCGTCCATTAACTCTCTTCCTGCTTAATTAGTGGCCACCAGATTAGAAAGAGTTGGTCAGTGGGCTGCACATTAAGTCTGGTTTCATACGTAATAGGTGTGTTTGTTTTCTCTGTGTTGTGATCAGAAAGAAAATCAACGTAAGGTGTTTATTTGATGTTGATTGAGAGGATCTCTCTAGTTTGTTGTGTTTGTTGTCTTTGACATAGTTGTGTGGGATCAGACAGCAACAAAGAAGGTAGTTTATCATGGTTGACATGAGATTTCTTTGTAGAAAGATGGTGATCAATCTGCCACACATTTAAAGGGACACTCCAGGGATTCATAATACACTTCAATGAAGAAAGGGTTTTCAAAAAAGACAGATGCAAAATTTTAAAAAATTGTTTCTGTAAAGTTTCTTTCACCCTAGATATTAATTTCCGAACACATCTCCCTAATTTGCACAGGATGCTCTTTCTTCCCGGTGACCGCCTTTTTACTATATGTTCATATTCTAAATTTAAAATTGGTGTATTTCCCTAATAAACCACAGGTCGAAAAACTGATTTTAACCCCAGTGTGTTCATTGCCTCTTGTGTCCAGGTTCTCAGTGAAGACCCTGCTCGACCGCTCCTGTTTTGAGACAATAGATGACTCATCTCCGGAATTCATTAACTTCGTGTCCATCCTGGAGCACATCCTTAATCATCGGCTCAAAGGTAAAGAAAACAAACAAACCCTACTCCTCATCCACATGTAGTTTCATAAAAACATCAAATCACCCAGAAAGCAGGTAATTGGGCCATAAAACTGTCCAAAACTAAAAGTACGGACGAAAATAAAGCACAATTTCATTAGTCTCTGTTTGATAGGAGAGTGAGTGCAAATGGGGGGGCGAGATAGAGAGAGAGAGATGATGTGATAAGAAGGAAATGAGCAGGAGATGTTGTGGTTGCATGTGGGCGACAGATATGCACAGTTTTGCTCCAAGTCAGAGATTTATGTAATGATCAGCACCTCATTTCCATTTATTGAGATTAGTTGAAGCTGTTGTCACCTCAGCCAATGAAGTAATGTTTACATCTGTGTTTCGTTTCTTAGTTATCAGATAACACACAAAAAGTACTCAACCAATTTCTAGTTTGTGTTTGAAAATGTTCACACCTGTAACAGCCATTAAGACAAGTAACAGCATGTCCTAAGACAATTTCATTCATGTGTCTTTAACGATTTTACTTGCTGGAAAGTTGTTTTGTATGAATTCAGATTCAAGTCTTTTTCTCTGTCCCTCCTCCTCCTCTCAGGTCAGACGACGTGGTTTGGCTACGAGAGTCCTCGCAGTTTCTGGGATTACATAAAAGCAGCCTGCAGCAAAGTCCCTCATAACTGCATCCGAAGCATTGAGAGCATGGAGAATGTGCGTTCATCAAGAGCTAAGGTGAAGATGAAATATCACCGGGGATTTGGTTGAAGCAGTGTTAATCACCCAACGTCGCAGTAAACAAAAACATGACTTTTTTTCAGGACAATTGACAAATTTTGCCTTTTTATTTTATTTCTGATATACACTGCATCCTCTGCTTTGGGGCTCAGTGCCTCCTGATTTACTGCACACACGAGATGCAGGCATCTGTGTGTTCAGCTTACTTTGGATTTACCTCTTAGAACAAGGACAAAGGTAACTCAGTCAACAAAAACAACTTAATAAGAAACTAAATGTGCCGTTTCACTGACTATCGTGTCCGCCTCACCGCCGTGTGAAGACTGCCGTCGGCACAGTGAGAGAACGGGCAGGGTGCTCGCAGGCGGTGTGCACTGACCAATGGTTTAATTTGGTCTGAATGATTGGTCGTGTTGATAGGGCCACAGACACCGCCTTCTTCCAGATTACTTTATTTCTTGATGGCTATCGAGACCTGACAATGATTTCAACAAACAAAATAACAATTTACCAACCCTATGCATAACAGACTTCCTATTGAGATGTATACATATATATTTGTACAAATGTAGACTTTGATTCGGTGTTGAGCTGTCCGACGTTCACACTGAAATATCTCAGTGACTGTTTGCCATAGATTGGGCAAAAGATATTGTGTAGAGATTAGACGTAAACATATAATTCTGTGTAGACTTCTAATCTGGTGTCTTGTGTTACAGGCTGATGATATAAGCTTCTACCAGGTTTGATGTGCGACTGAGTTGCGTGTTTTCTTCCTGTCTCTGCAGGGCCGTGCGTGGATCAGAGTGGTGCTGATGGAGAAACGCCTGTCAGAATACATCTCATCTGCACTGAGGGACTTCAAAACCACCAGGTACACACAAACACACAAACATCCCGCACACACACACACAGACCAACACACACACAAAATCCCCCCCCCCCCCTGCCCAATCCCACACGATCATCAGAGCGTATCTGTGAAAGATCTCTCACATCATTCACCTTTTAATTTTCAGTCAGTTGACTTGAGTGTGAGGAGCTGTTTTCATGCCTCCACTGTGTTGACTGTAGGAGGTGTTATGAGGACGGTGCCATCATGCTGGGAGAGGAGGCGGGGCTTCTGGCAGACACGCTCATTGGACTCAACACCATCGACTTCAGGTACTTATCACGTCCTGTTGCTTCTCACTCAAAGTGTCCCACTGGCTTTATGTGGATTAAATAAATAATAAAGGAATGGTCCCTTTGCCGGTTTTCAGGGTGGATCCAAAAGGTTCTCCTCCTCATAGAGGTGCAATGCTCCACTTGCTGCTGCACTCGACTGAAATAGAAACGCATCATCGCTTCAATACTAAATAATTTACAGGAAAAAAAACATTGAATGAAAATTCAGTTTCAATGCATAATACGTCTGTGAGATGTCCGAGGCCACTCTTCTGCTTTTGTGGCGTTTAGTTTAGACAGATTTGGTTGGTAATAGTTTGGATAGGTTGAACCATTGTCCCTCTTGGCTAATGCAGGCTCTGCTAAGGTGGTGACCTTTTTATCAGCATTAGTTTGTCTCTTATTTAGCAGGATGTCACAAACTACTGGACAGATTACCACTTAACTTAGTGGAAGGATGTGGTTTGGGTAAGAACCCATTAAATGTTGCTGTTGATCAGGGGGCGGATCCAAGACTTTTTTTCTCTTTCTTTAAAAGAAATATCTATGAACAGGTCAAATTTGGAGTAAATGCGGAAAATGATCAGAATTTTGTGAATTTAGATAAATATCCTTTGGGGGAAGATCTATTTTCAGTTGCTGTAACATAACAAATATTTATTTTATGCCTGCATTTAATGCAAATCGTTTACAGAACATTTCGGTGCACATGGTATATACCTTTTGTCTGATGTCAATATGATATTATATCTTGGCCACTCATTCTTGGCGGAGGTATCAGTTTTCTAGTTTCGTATCTAGTTCGGCTTATTATTTTGAATATACAGTATTTCCAGAGTTTTCCGGACTCTCCCTGAAGCCACATGATGATTTTCCTTTGTTGTGGATTGTTGTCTCAGCATTTCAGGAAGTGACCCAAGTAAATCAGAGTGAATCTGGCTGGCGGTCAACTTTTTTTTGTTTTGGCTGCAATGTAGAGCAACCGCTCGAGGGACTGAGAGGCCAGAGAGCGGCTGCTTACACTGCAGGTGGATCAGTTGCAGACTTTGCAGAATTATGTGATGCAGCTTGAGGGGAAAGCTTTAAAATTATTACTCACATACCCAACTCAAGGGAACTGCATTAGCAAAGAGGACCCTTGAATCCTCAATGATGAATTTAATACACTCAATGGGGATATTTGCTGAATGCTACAAAGACCAGAGAGTTGTATCAAGACTTTTCTCTCTACAACAAATATTTCATCCTCATCAAATAGAATCATTCATATTTACTGCAGGGTGGGGGGGGGGCTGCGCTAGACATAAACTACTTATATGAAATGACATAGAAGATTGGAAATTAGGGGTAAAGTTTTATTATTTTACAACATGAACTCAAAGAGGTAGAACGTTTTTTTACTTGAAAAGGCATTTTAATGAAAAATGGAAACAGATCTCCAAAAGTAATGACAATTAATTACAAGTAGTGAACTTACTTAAACTTTCCAAAGTCATTTTATAATCTCATGCCGACACTCGTTCTTGTCGTCCCTTTTTAGCTTCTGTCTGAAAGGGGAGGGTCTGGACAGCAGCTGCCCAGCCGTGATCGACTACACGCCTTACCTGAAGTTCACTCAGAGGTTTGTCAGATCACGTCTACTGTATTTGTATTCAAACAGTCTTTTGTAGGTTCTATTTTCAATGCGTGTGTTTGTGTAAATTTGTATTGTTTGATCTGTTTCTTTAATTAAACAATTTTCTAATTTTATTGTTGTATCTTAGGGCAAACATCATAGTATCTGAGCATTTAGAGTTTCAGAAGATAATCTTACTCCTAATTTGGCAAAATTATACTTGTAAACATGAATATAGTATTTTATGTTATTCCATAAAGATACGGGAGATGTAAGCGAATGAAAGGACTGTTATTAAGACAAATCTGTTCAGATTGAATAAATAATATGATTTACTTGTATTATTTATCTCTTATGTGAACTCTGTGTGTGCAGATCTGCGAAAAGGTTGTAAAGATGAAACTTTCCTCAGGGCGTGTATTTGTAATGATGTTGTCAAGATATATCCCCCCCGGCTGCTGCTTGCCTCTCCCTGCTGCATTACCTCTGTGCTAATGTGAGGCCACACTGTGGTTCCCTGTGCAGCGCAGACAGCATCAGCAGTGACGAGGAGGAGATGAGGACACTGGGGAGCAGTGGCAGCGAGAGCAGCACCCCCGACAAAGCAGCCACGGCTGCCTCCATCTTCACCGAGCAGAGCAACTTGGTCAGCAAGTGCAAACGCTTCGAGCAGAAGTATCGCGTGGCGCTGGAACAGAAGGTAGCGTCCGATTGTTTTAAACTTTCTTTTCTCGATAAATAAATTGCATGATAATAAAAAACGCTGGTGAGACGTATTCCTTGATTCCTCCACGACTATAAGAGGCTTGAATAATTAAATGTATGGCAAGTGCCATGAAGAGCAAACACACATTCAGCTTCATGATATTCCTTGTATTCATGCAGCAGCGTCTTCATGGCATTAAACCAACAGATAGTAATGGAGTGTGTGTGTGCGTTTGTTTGTTTGCCTCAGGCTTACCTGGAAGAGCTGGTCCGTCTACGGGAAGCCCAGCTGTCGGAGGCCGTGTCTCATAACAAAGCTCTTGAGCAGAACCTGGCAGACACACACCTCTCACACACACTGGAGAAGGAGCAGCTGGAGTTCATCGTACTGGAACTGCAGGACCAACTGTGAGTTCATTCCCTATGTGTGTGTGTGTGTGTTGTCAGCGAGCAGCATGTCAGGTCGCTGGTGCAAAGGTGAAGGGGATTTGGCGGTGGCTCCAGCTGTGAGTGACATTCAGGACACAGCGAGACGCCCTGAGGTCGCAGGGGGTTTGTTATTTGTGTTGAATCAGTCACACTCAGTGCTGCTTTTAGCCAAGAAGCAAAAGCTGCATCATCATCATCTTCATCATCACCGTCATTGTGTCGTCCCATCAGCCACCAGCTGCCGGCTGACTCCAGTTGTGAAGCTTATATTTTATGTATGTTTATATAATCAATAAATGTCCTGATGTGTTTTCAATATGAATTCGACGGAGAATCGTTTGAAAATCCACAGCCACTGACTTCTCGTTTTCAGGACAGTGCTGAAGAACAATGATTTGCGGTCCAGACAGGAGCTGACAGCCCATCTGACCAATCAGTGGCCGTCTCCTGACGCCTTGGACGCCAACGCTGTTGCATTGGACACGCTGCTGTACAGGAAGAGGACTGGACAGTGGGAGGAGTACGTAGACCAGTTCACATCGCCAAGTCTGATGATAATCACTCGGTGTTAAAATGAAACTGGGCCCTGCAGATGTTTGATATTTTGCTTATCAAATGTCTCTGTTATTATAAAAATGCTACAACAATAACATTAAGCAGTGGCTGGCAGTGAAATGCTTGAGTCACAGGCTCTCTTCTAGCAATGCTCAATTAATTATAACCTATAAAATAAAAAATAAATAGTATAAAATAGAATATCAAAATTTTAAATAGAAAATAAAGTATATATATCTAAATATATATATAAACAGCTGAAGAGAAAATAAAACAACAATAGTGCAATTTGTGCAATGGTGCAAATATGCAAATATGTCACGGTGCTAGTTTGGTGGAGTTATTGCAGTTCAAAGAAGATTAAAAATGTCTTATAGCCTTTCTGTTCTTGTCGTCAGACGTTATCTGCCTAAACTTTATTGATCTCCTGTTCTCAGGAAGAACTTCCAGAGTCTGGAGCAGCTCTCTGCGGACATGAGCCTCTCTCAGTCTTCCCTTGAACCGTCACACACGCTGAGTCTGGAGGCGAGGCTGTCCGGGACACAGTGGCGGCACCAGAGTACGTCCCCTCCTGAAACAAGTCTGCTTCGGCCGCTGAAGAAGTGGCCTCCGCTCTGGTGTGAGTAGTAACCACATGTACTGTCTCGTTCAGATAAAGAGGAGACTCCTTCTCTCAGAGGCCTGTGCGGCTCCCTCACCTCCGTGGCCAGCTACAAGTCTCTGGCCAGCCTGAGGTCCAGCGAGTGCTTGGCCAGTCCTGCAACGGAGATCAGCAGCCCGGGGTTCACTCCTTCATAGGGAATGGGGGGAAAAAACTGTGGGACAGATGATGCTGGAACTTTGTCAATGTAGGTGAAAACTGATTTTCTGTTTGTACGAGTCCTTGCTTCGTGTGCGGAGCTTGGAGCTTTAACAGATGGACGTCAGGTTGAACAGCGGAGGATCTGCTGTAGCATGTTTGTAAATATAAAACTAAGAGAAGCTCGGTCAGACTGAGTCACAGATACACCTCTGGGTCCAAACACTGCTCACCTAGTCCCCCTCAGTGCAGACAGGGGATCTGGTGAGCTTCATGTGATCCTTCGATTGTGTTTAGGTTTTTGCTTTCTAGGTGTTTTTATCTGTGGAGCATCATCTGTTTTTCTTTCTTGGAAACATATTGGAATAATAAACAGTTTTGTGTATGAGTTTCCATGTCCCTCATAGAGCGTAGAGGTGACCATGATGATGGAGTGTGTCCTCCCTCCTCTGTTAGAAGGTTTCACTGCATGTTGATAATACTGACTCCATCAGATCAGACTTTAGGAAACAGAGGGTCAGTGTTTGATTTGGTTTCTCGCTGGGTTCTGTCCTGCAACTGAATGGTCCTTTACTGACCTCTACTGCTGCCACTGAAAACCAGTCATGATTTAATCTACTCAAGATGAAGGCCCCCCCGTGTCATGTTACGTTTTGCATAATGTCTCGCGTTTCGTTCTCAGGTGTAAATGTTCATGTGCCATTCTTCTTCTTATTGTCAGACGTGCATAATGCAGTATCACATTGTTTGTTCTCAGATCATGAGCACTCTGTTTAATACCTCCCCCCCAATCCGCTCTGAGTTTAGCTTTGTACTGGAGTCATTATTTTCTTTTACTTGTCGAAATGCAGTTTACTTTCATGGCTAGTTACCACAGACAGATCATACCAACTTAAATTAGGACAATGTGTTAGGACTCAGTTATTTGAATCTTTTCAAGAGATATTATGATAGAGAAATGTGTATTTACAGAATATCAGAATAAAACTATAACAATAGTAATGTATCATTGGGGACAATAGCCGAGTACCTCAACACTGAGCTCATCGCTTTGCCTTGACCTCGTTGCAGCAGTCATTTGCACATCCAGAATATGTTTCATTAGATTTCTTTGCCTTTTTTATCATTTTGAATAAACTCCACTTGCTGAAACATTGAATTATATTTGAGTTTCTTTTTCACAATGAACAGATGTGATGATAGAGGAAAAAAAGGTTAATGAATGAGAAGAATTTCAGAAGAACTTCGCTGTGTAGTTTGAACATTTGAGACTTTCTTTACTCTCTGACACAAACACGTATTTTGGAAGCAGAGTTGATGTTTCTGGAACAAAGTCGCCCACTTCCTGACGCATGGACCAGGAAAGAAAAGTGTAAAGCGGTTAACGCTCCAGCAACACTCGCAGGATAATGGATATTACAGGATATCAAGTTAGAGTGAAATGTTTCGGCCTACTATCTTCATCAGGGTTTTTTTTGTATAATTTAAAGGTGATTTAATCAAATTCAAAGGCATTTGCTGAACATAATTTAACTTAAGATATCAGCCCGTATAGAGACAGTGTGCGGCCAGTGTTATAAATTGGCCATTTAAAAACTGCAGGTATATCAGAGGAACTGTACAAAGAAGAACAATCTGGAGAAAAACAAACGGACAAAATGCATCTAAAAAATTTAAATCCACGATTTAAGAACATAACACAAAACGTGTGTTAGGACAGTACAAGAAAAACAATGGTTTGATCCACCTTCCTCTGGTTTGGATTTAAACAAAACACAATCTGCAGCATTTATTGCAAGACAACCTCAATATTTCCCACAACATAAGAATTTAAAAGACACAATGCTGTTCTCATCACAATGTTGTTTCTACTGACACAGGGACTGTGCTAAAGAGACTGAACCATAACCCTTTCAAACAGTAAAGTTATTATTTATACTGGAAGTGACAGAGTGTGGGCCTCTACAAACACATTCACAGGATTTGAAGTTCAAGTGCAAAACCACAGATATGGTCTCTTGGTGATAGGGGAACACTGACACACAGTGGAATAAAATGTAAGGTCTTCTAAATGCTCATGAAACCAGTGACACAGCCAGTGATGTCAAACCTGGGAAATTACACAATATTAACAAAACTGCCATCTGCTGGCTGTTCACAGCATCTCACCACATGTGATTTTGAAAATATTTATTTTCAGTTGTGCACAGGAGCTTAATCAGTGCATATAAAATCATGGAATATTAAATTATAAATACTATAATACAAATATTTGAAATAAGTTTTGGTTTGTGATGCAGAACTCAAATTTCTGCTTCTTTTAAATTTGGCAAGATTAGCATCCTCCTTCCAGCTAGAGAGGAGCAGTAGTTATTGGATGTGCCAGGAGAAGTTTCAGGCATTGGTCTGTAGCCCGAGTGTGCGCTCCTGGTTGCGTTTGTGGAAAAATACTTTTCCCACCTCATAGGTGCTGATCATGATGGCACAGGCCGGGGCCACTTTGATCAACCTGGGGAGGAAACCTGATGGAGAGACAACAGGGAAGAGGTGAAACATGTCATCAAATAAAAATTGTAACTATTCACATAACACAGTAGCAGACATGCGTCTACCTGCGAACAGTCCACTGAAGCCGTGCTGGGCCACGATTCTGCTCATCACATTGAAGGTGGAGGCTGAGACCCCACTGGACACTGAGAAGACAAAGACATTCGTCAATAATGTGGAGCAGTGGTTATCAACCTTTGTCTCTATCAACCCAACACAGCAACTCCTGCTCTGCCTCATCAGTTACACTCCACACGTTTCAAATATCTTACATAGGTTTTTCCAGTTCAGATGGATGAATGGTGCAAATGTGAACAAGGCCATTGACCCAGAGCATCTGCAAATCTTGAGATATATGTACTTATCAAAATGACAATAAAGAAATAATGCCATAATTACAATGCTTTGCTTGTAGCTCTCCCAGCTCCAGCTGCCTTCTTGTTTTGACCACATCAAACGGTAACGTTACAATGGACGCAATCTGAAAGAAGGAGAGATATGAATTAACCAAACGGTCTATTGCAGTTAACTTATGGTCTGTGATGTTTCCTGTCAAGTTCCGTCTGCTGATGCACTTACAGCGCCAGACACTGCTCCAGATATGAAGGTGATGGTGAATGTAGGTTCTCTGGAGTTGTACCGCTCACACAGAAAGCGCTTGCCCTTCTCGTAGTTGTACCAGTACATGGCCGAGAAGGGCACATCCCGGAGCAGTGTGGGTCCCAGACCCCTCCACAGAGACAGCCAGCCCTCCGTCGCCACCGCCGAGCGGATGCAGCGAGTCAGCTCCCCGTACGACTGCTTCTCAGACTGCAGCTTAGTGCGCATCAGCTCCAGGGGGCTGATCACTGTCGCAGAACCCACTGACACAAGAGAGGAAGACAACACAGAGATGAAACAAAAAAAACATGCAACCTGTCCAATGTTAAAGCAATGAAAGAAAACATATTATGAATACATCAGATCATTTGATAAAATAATATATTGGATCACTTCATGAAATTATCAACATGGTGGCTTTGACATCAGTTGTAGTTCGAGTGGTTACCATTGGAAATCAGTGTGTGAATATCATTAGGGACACTATCTGAATAAATAAAGGTTATAAATGATTAATTGACTAACGACCCAACAGGTGCCTTTTAAAAAGGTAACGTTTTGTTTAATTTAGGTAGACATTCTGTAAAATGTGATCTTGAATCCATTTTTGTCTTCAGTGATGTGACAGCAGCAGAGCTCCCTCACCTCTTGCGATGGATCCTGCCAGGAGAGGAGCCTCCTCAGCGTAGCCGCCCATCCTGAGCCTGAGAGCTGCCAACAGCTGGTCGTAACATGTGAAGTAGATGACTGTGGCTGGGACGGCCATCACACTGGAGACAGTGTGGACAATTAACAATAATCATGTTTTCCATGGACATTATAAAAGAACGATAAATGAAATGAATGAACAGCATAATTTACAAAAAATTACATTATAAAAAATACTTGACATAAATCTTAAGTATGTGGTTTGCCACAATCACTTCCTAGGCAAGCACCATTATAACTCATCTTTTAGACGAGAGCAGGCAGATTGAAAAGCAACGTGGTAAAAAATACACACAAAGTGATCTGAACACTTACAGGGTGGGAGGCAGACCACTCCACAATGACTTGATTCCCTCATGGCGTACAATCTTAACAAAGGCATCCTGCAGAGATACAGAGAGAAGAGGCAGAGCAGGAAGATGAGCTGTTCTGCAATCACATGTTTATGATAATAAATAATAATAAACAAGCCTGTGCATCACTCAATAAAGCCAATGTGACAGGGAACTTCTGACTTGAGGTTTTTATTATATACACAATAGGGAACAGAGAAAAATTACAAGCAACAGGTAGGTGAAGTATTTCTTACCAGTGTGCCACTGAAGTGGCCGGGGGCTTTGTACCAGGCCTTGGAGTTCCCGTTCACACACACACAGATGTGGTCCATCAGTCCATTACAGTAGACAAAGCATTTTCCTGAATATTAAAAACACATAATATTCACTGTCCAATGGGAGCATATGAAACATAACTACTAGTATTTAGGTTATACTAATGTTCATTATACCTTTGGGGAAGGGATTCTTCTGTGCTTGAAGTCGGATCTTCACAACGTCCAATGGTGTGACTGAAAAACACAAAAACTTGATATGAGACTTTCTATTATGGTCGTAAAAACGTTAAGTACAGTTATGTACACCTTTTCTACAGTTAAAGGTGTATCTAATGTACATACTACATTTTTTTTATTTTTTATTCTATTCTATTTTTCATTCTCTTGTACCTCATTCTGACTTGCCTGCTGCTGTAACAACTGAATTTCCCCGGTGTGTGGATCAATAAAGTTTCATATCATCATAGCTCAAGTCATTTTTATTGTTTTGATTCAAATGAAGGTCTTTGAAATAGATCTGGCTCTCTGCTTCTTTACCAGCACAAAAACATGACTGTGCCTTTCGCAGATCTTCTAAACAAACAGGACATGCATATATTCATTCATTTAAAAGTTTGTTACGTACACATTGCTAAAACTGGTTGAGTCATGCACTTGTCCCTACCTGCATGAACTCATGTTACAATGTTCAGTTTTAGAGAGGTGTCGATTCGACCGTTTTTGTCTGTACTTTGTGTTGCCATTCAAAACTATTGAGTTACATAAACAAGTATTTGGTCACAGAAATTCAGAAAGTCCAAATATTCAACAGCACTTTACAGTCCAGTCCAAACAACATTACAGAGCAGTTTGATGTTGCAGTGCGTGAACTGAACAGTGTGGGCCTTGGTAGATAAGTGACAGCTTGTGACAGAGGTTATCTCACCGAGCAGAGACGTGAGGATGGCTCCAGAGCAGGACGCCACCATCCGCTGGACCGGGGTAATGTGCTTTCCGGGTGCAGGTGATGGACTCTGACCACTCATGATGTCTTCATGAAACACAAACACGTCTCCACGTTAGATCAGTTTAATGTGAAACAAACGTGTCGTGTGTGTAATGATTCAGTTCCCTTATTACCCAGTGCTCATTGAGTTTAGGTTAACCAAAATTAGCCTAGCCGAATTCCTACCTGCTGAAAGTTCTAAGCATCCACGAAGTTTTCCACGAACAAGTACATTCCTCTGTGGTCTTCTCGTTTCCTGACAGTATGGAGGTTAGTACTGTCTCACGCGATCCATGAGAGCAAACACACGTGTGTGTGCGTGTGTTATAACCCCGCAGCTAGTGGAGTTTACACAAGCACAAACATGACATTTGTTGTGTAATATTAAATTAGTGGGAGCACATTCGTGGATTTTTTCTTTACATTAAATAAGAGCATGGATATAAAAACACCCACCCATTCAAAACAAAAAACATCTGCCAATGAAACAACTCATCGATATATTTTATAACGTATTTAATTGAGTTTTATCCTTTATGTAAGAAAGATGTGGAAACATCCCATTCTAACACACTGGCGGTGTTTACTTAATTTCAGCGTTGCCAGGTGCTGTATTTCCGTAAAACGTAGAGATTTCACAGATTTTCAAAGATGTGGACGATGTGGTTGATTTTATCGAGCAAAGAAAATTTCCCTGTCAGAAGAATAATAATCGGATTCCCGTGTTTTTGTTAAAATCCATTGTTGTAGTGTAAAAAGGGAACTGCGTCGCCTCAGCTCGGCATGGTGCTCACGTGGCCGGAAAGTGTCAAACCTGGCAACACACACTTCCTCCTCAGTTGGATTTAAAGCGGGAAATGGAGGTTATCCGACAGAGAAACTTTCCTCCAGCTGTTTAAACAAGTGGAAAACAGCTGGTTAGCGCTTCCCAGTGCTAACACACATGCTAACGCGGCTCCGGGGACATTATTTTTACGTTAGCCGGCGAAGTAACGCAACGTAAGGAAAGCAGGTAACCGAGAACAAAGCTGCCTGTCTGTCCTGGAATCACCGTGAACCTCCTGTGAGTCGGTGCTTATTTTCTACAATGGACGTTAACAGCTAAACATTCATGTTCCTCTCAGACGCTTGTTTTTATTTCTCTCCTCCTTGTAAACAACTATTTCTTTGTTTACACCTACGCGTAGCAAAACAACGCGTCTCCTCCTCCGTGGCATGTTGACTCGAGACCGAGGGAGAAGAGCGACGTTTGAGTCTCAATGAAGGAGAGTGACATGAAGCCCAAACGCATCCAGAGGCACAGAGGAGCCAACTGTCGAGGTGATGTTACTGTTCATCCCCTTCTTGTAATCCTTGTTATTACAGAGGCCCCTCGTGTTTCATGGGTGAAGAGTTAAATCCAAGTGACAGCTGTTGGTATATTGTAGTGAGTGTCTTTAGGATTTGTAAATTCTTAATCTGCTCCGATTCAAATCTATTGTCAATGTCAGTTTCATTCAAGATGTCCTCAGTTTAAATCAAGCCAGGCCAATTTGACTTTTAAAAAAACTTATTGAGAACTGAAGGAAGAAGACATGTGATAGATGTTGTGGCTACAAACAGAAGCAGAAATATAACAGTACGACTATTAAGTGCATCACTTAAATATTCTCTGCACTTGTTGAACAAGTTAAATAGTATTTGGACTAAATCTTAACATGTTTGGACTGAGGAAATCAAGTTTCAAATTTCAAGTTTTAAGTGACCGAAAGTGCTGCTATGAATGTGTAGACCGATCAAATCATTAGATTCCACTTCTGTTGATCACTTACCTGAGTAATAGTGTGTATTCAGACGAGATCAAGTTGTTGAACTGATGATTTTCTTCTGTTTCTTTAATTGTTGTCTTTAAGGAAAGAGCGTCGACACTGGTGAAACAACAACTCTGAGCCAAGCTAAGCCACCGTCACTCGTGTCCTCTTCTGCTCGAAACAAGCCTTTTGCCGGGAAAGTGTTTTACCTGGACCTGCCGTCAAACAGAACAGCAGAGGCGCTGGAGAGGGACATTAAACAGCTGGGAGGGGTGAGACCTAATTGTTTAAAATTCTCTTGTGTCAACTGTCACCTTCACTTTATTTGTACAGTTCCAACTGACAACATACTTTACAGAGAAAAAGGTAAACCTAACATTATCATAGAGAGAAACCAAAAAGTCCCCACAACGATAAAGTGCTTGAATTTAAGCTGACAGAATGAGGATAGGGAGAGAGAGGACAGAGAGGAAAATGACAAATTACAAGACAAAGAAGACACAGTCGCTGACAAGGAGTCATGTGATGTGTTTGAGTCATAGGAATACCCCCCTACCCCCTGTAGCCTCACAACAATAGCAGCAATTTGACACAATGATCACAAGTTTGGGATTAGAAGAACCACAATAGGCTGGTCACACTTATTGTATAGACTGCTTTTAGTTCATGTTAACAAGTCTTCCATGCACACACATTAGTCATGGTGTTCACCATGGTTCTGTTCAGGAAGTTTTTTTAAACAAACATTTCAAATGATGAACAAACTTTGCCTGGATCACACAAGCTAAAATCATTGACATTTTTATTTAATTCAGAAAATATCTGATTAAAAAATAACAAGAGGATGACTCTGATTCAAACATTCAATGCCAGCCGTTGTTTGAAATGGTCTGAAAGAATTCCCCTAAAAACATTGTTTATCTTGTATCTGTCACTCAGATTGTTGAGAAGTTCTTCAGTAAGGAAATCAAATATCTGGTATCCAACAAGAGGGAGGCCCGATATGTGCAGTGCCTCAGGCAGGACTCCCCTGTCCCCAGCCCGGACTCCGGACCGAGTTCACCTCACCCTCGCTCAAACCCGCACCGACCTGGCAGCCACGGGGACAACATGAAAAGCAGGTCTCAGGGTCAAACAGACACAGTGGGTTTATTTTCATTGTTGCAACATGTTCTCATTGTTTAATTAACCCTAACCCAAGATAAACTCAAATATATTTGGGTCCATCTACCCTGTCATATTTTTTCATTATTATACATTTCATTTTTCTGTCATTGATTTGCAGTTGGTCACAAGTCGAGGTAAATCTTTGGTGGAGAGAGTGGTGAAAGAGCAGGTTTGTCAAGTCAACACTAATGAGTTAAAAAATGAACTTTTATTGAAAATGAAAAACTTTTCCTTTCTGTGCTAACAGACACTTTTTATGTTTAGGAGAGGATACAGATGAACAAGATCCTGTCAAATGCTCTCGATTGGGGTGTGAAAATCCTCTACATAGATGGTATGTCCTCAAGGTTATGTCAGTTTTTGTTAATTACATCAAGTATTATTTGTGCTTTGCATTGACTGATGCAAATTTTGCTTTGACTTACTGTAGTTTTATCCATTTTATTTCATACTGCAGATGTAATGGCGTATGTTAAGAAGAGAAAAAAGCTTTTCGGTAGCCAGTGTCCTGCGACCTCTGCTGCCAGAACAATTGTAAGTTTATGGGTTTAAAACTTTACACATATTCTTGGTGAAACCATGAATGGTTTAATAGATAATTTAAAAAATGCTTTTCTCTGTTTTTCTTGATAGGTTAAAGCTGGGTCAGCATCCAGGCAAGGCTTTCAGAAATGCAGAGGTAAATTTATTTTCGATTACTAAACATCAGTTGTATTTAGTTATTTATTCTTATTTCTAGCTAGAAAGGTTACTTGTTCTTGGTTCTCTGTTAACACCTGCTCGTATTTTAATGGACCATATGTGAGGTTTTTTCCAGGTGGACGAATCGGTAAACCTTTTGTCAAGGTTGAGGATTCAAGCAGGTAAAATGGAAGAGGTTAAATGAAGCTGACATCCACCAACTGTCTTTGATTGTTTATGTGTGGAATCTATAAATTAGTCTTTTTTTCTATCTCAGACACTACCGTCCAATCTACCTCACAATGTCCAACATGCCTGAGTTCAACCTGAAGACTGTCCCTCCCTGTAGTCCCTTCAATATCCAGGACAAGAATTCTCCTGGGAACAAACCGGAAGGACAAAGGTTTGTCGCTTTGTTTTTCTGCATTACTCTTAGTTGATGTAACATTAGTACATTATGTAACATGACCAGGACGTTTTTAAAACACTGCTTATTTTCTAACCTTATTCTTACAACTTAAAACCAAATATTAATCTTAACCTTTCCCTGGTGAGTTCTGAAATTAGTAACTCAATACAAAATTTAAATTTCAGTGATGTTATATAATAACATCTATCTCATTAAAAGTTGTGCTGTTTGTTGATGTCCCTCAGCTGAATCCCTAATTCTGCGGTTTGTGGAAGCCAAAGTTACATTTACATCCATTAGATCTACTAAGCAACTGACTGACTTAATGAATAACTGACTAACCAAGTAATAAACTCACCACTAAAGCATTGTTTCCATATTTAAGATGAAGATTTGTAAGATAGAAGGGTTTAAACATGCTTCCCCACATTTTTTGAGTTTTTTCTGCTGGAGCCACTCAGTCTCTTGTATGTCAAGTGTGTCTGAAAATTTATGAAAAAACTATTTTCACCGTAGTCCGATTTTATTTGTTCATCCTTTTGGGGTCGTCTGGGAACAGAGGAGCGAAAGCCTCAGCTAGTGAGGACAGAGCTCACGGCCGAAAGAAGAACAGGGACAAGAAACGAGGCGGCTACTGCGAGTGCTGTATGGTCAAATACGAAAACCTCACAATGGTAAGTCTCCTCGTTTATAAGAGTAATATCATGTTTATTAAAAGGAAAACGTAAAAAAAGAGAAGCTTCTTGGTATGCTGATAAAGATCTCACCCATTTCCCCCCCCCCCCCACATCTGATTCTTGTTTATGATTTTGGCAAAAGAGGAAAACAACAGGAAGTCAAATGTAAATATGTTGTTGCACAACCAATCATGGGGGAACAATTTTATTTAATCCACAAGAAAACCAACACACCACAGGGACTACCAATGGTCGCCACATCTCAACCCCTTGGCGTTTAGATTGTTGGCAGATGATGCAGTGAGTCATGATGCTGTCAACATGGGCAACATATATACACTACCATTAGTACATGTATGTTGATATGATTTGATAACATACACAAAACATTCTAAACATCTGACATTAAATGGCTTTTTTAAACATATGAATAATAGACTGGTCCAAACAAATCGAGCTTGCAAAAAAGACACTAAGCTTGTCAGTAGTATCCATTTCTCAAGTTGGACACAACAAGCTGAACCTATAAAGATTTATCTTGTCAACATAGTGATTGTCATCTGATTTAGTCCAACTGCATAATACTGTGTTCGTAAGTAATATACCTTTTTATTACCTAAACATTTTATTTTGCTTTTACAGTATAGGAAATTGTGCTCAGTAGCCTCCACCAGAGAGACCTGTGGTTATCAATAATTTTACTGATTCATTTTTCTTGCAGCATCTACAGAGTGTCCGTCATAAGGCTTTCTCCAAAAGCGATGAGTACTTGGTTGTGGACAGACAGGTTTCAACACTCCCCTGCAACTTCACCCACATCAATACTAAAGTTAAACGGTAATGTAAAACTTCAATCAACTAGAAATTTTCACAAAAATATTTGTAAATATCATGCGTCTTACGTTTTGTTTTCGACATATTTATCTTCCCTGTTTTAATTTGATTATTTTTCTGTTGATTCCGATTAGACCAAAGTGCAGTGTTTCCTCTGTCCTGGTTGCTCCTGGACCTTGTGGGGAAACTGAGCTAAGGCACAGGGGAGATGTTGTTACTGCAGAGACTGTTAAAGGGGAACAGCAACAGACTGTTGAAGTGGAATCTTATTCAGGACACGCTCAAAAAATCAGATCAGTTCCTGATTTTGCTCGTCTGGCTCACAGGGAGAGTGACTGGAGGAGCTGTCGCACTTACTCAGAGAGATCCAAGGCCAAGTCTCTCGCACTTAAACGTGTGTGCAGACAGAATTCTTTGACTTCTTGCTCACACAAAGCTGCGCAAACTCACATTCCTCAACCCAAGAGGGACACAGTCTCCTCTGCAGGTGAACGCCTTGAAGTTTGTCCCTCCAGAGTTCCTCAGGACGACTCAGTGGACCTAATATCTCACATAGACAAGAACAGCATGTCCTCATGCTCCCATAACATTGATGCACAGAATTATTCCTCAAAAAGCCTCAATGTTGTGACAAATCAGCAAGAGCAGTCTGATACCAACATGGATGTGTTACCGTTTGAAGCTGTGCAGGATGGAAGCATATTTCCTCACAAAATGACTGAAAACCACTTATCAGAAAACACAGAGGGACAGCTTCCTCCACAAAACGTCTCTCCAGCCTGGAAAATACAGAGAAAAGTCAGAGCTTATAAACGCAGAAGACGAAAAGTTGACTCCAACATTGAACACAAAAAGCCGAGCGAATCTCCTGACAACTCCGTGCTGAAGCTGTGGGAGCTTTTCCAGTCAAGTGATGACATGGACGTGGAGTTTCCTGGATTTGAGGACTAAGAGCTAATGATCTGATGGACTATCATTGTCATTTCCAATTACACCACTGTCATACACTAGAAAACCAGCTGTAACATTTTGTTCATATCATAGTAAGAGGAAAGGTTTTCCCATGAATTATAATTTTGCACATGTTAATTACATGTATTTTGACATCTGTTTACTTTGGAAATTAAAGATGTGTATGCAGAGATAATATTCCCATGACCATAACATTTGGCTTGATATTGAGAAGCAAGCATTTGGCTAATAACATTGTTGTTTTGCTCGTTCATTGTTGACTGAAATATAAATTATTTGCCCACTCGATATACGTTTCCACACCCTTGGAATCATTTCATAAGAAATAATTTATCCTTCTTTCACCCATTGTTCTGGAGCATGAAACACCCAAACTATAAAATACCATCGAAAAGTTTTAATGGGACTTAATTGAAAACAATTTAATTGGAAAACTTTTACCTGTAGAATCTGTGAGACAATAATAATTTCACTCTGCATACATGCTGACTAATTACTGGATGTTGTTCAATTACATGTGCATCAGATTGAAAACAAAAGCCTTGATGGCTACATATTCCACAGTAATTTGATGAAAGAGGACTTGAGACTTCCCAGACATGAGGAACAGATTGCATTTCTATCATAAAATACATATACTTATGTATTCTAATGTGAATGACCTGTTGGTGGGACATGTGGTACTTGACATTATGTGACATTTAAGGATTCAACCTAAGTGCACTTTCCATGAGCAGCCTTCATGTGGTTTTTCCTGATGCATTAGCTCAGCGTCTCCCTTTTCTCTGCGTTTAGTGCATTAGCACTGGCCTGTGTTCTCCCTCCTTGCTCTCAAATGAATGCACTGGGTCAAGTGGGAGTCTCTGTGCCTCTGACATTAAGGAAAAATACATCAGCAACAATGTGTTCTGAGGCATAAGCACAGTGTTACTGCAAATAAAGGCAATGCTGAGTGAAGATGTCACTGTCATTTTTGTGGTTCTAACCTTTTTCCTCTATACTTTAAGATTATAGTGCAAAAACATACATTCTACATATGTCGTTCTTTAAGCTAAAAGTTCATCCATTATCCATACGTGGTGAGAATTGTCCCCTCAGAGCAGGAAGGTTCACGGTTCAAATCCCAGCTTTCTTTGTGGAGTTTGCATGTTCTCTTTGGTGGGTTTTCTCTGGGTTGGTCTGGCGTCCTCCCTCAGTCCATGAACATGCAGATTTGGGTTTGGATTAAATTGTCAGTTTAGGTTAGAATTCGAGTGAGTGGTTGTTTGTCTTTATATGTTGGCCACCTGTCCAGGGTCTGTACCCTATGACACATCAAAGGGTAAACGGTATAGATCATGGATCGATGGATGGATCCGTATTTGCATGACTTTTGCAGAGTTGCAGGGGCTGGAATATTTACACATAGACCATTGTCTCAAGTTGTCATAACTAGACATTTTCGAGTTTTGTCCTTACATGTCTTTACACTGGTGAGAAAAACTCACCTTACCATATTAACGTCACCTGGAGATTGGCTGGGTGATCAGGACAAGCTACACTTGTTCTGACTTTCACAAACACTAATAACCATTTCAGTTGATGCCGTGTCTCCACACTTTCAAGAGGACAAAGGCACATATGGTGCAAGAAGGAAAACATAAAAAAAGAGAAGCTTCTTGGTATGCTGATAAAGATCTCACCCATTTCCCCTCCTACTTCTGATTCTTGTTTATGATTTTGGCAAAAGAGGAAAACAACAGGACGTCAAATGTAAATATGTTGTTGCACAACCAATCATGGGGAAACAATTTTATTTAATCCACAAGAAAACCAACCCACCATAGGGACTACCAATGGTCGCCACATGTCACCCCCTTGGCTTTTAGATTGCTGGCAGATGATGCAGTGAGTCATGATGCTATCAACATGGGCAGATTCTTGCAGGAGTCTCGCTGAACATGGGCGAGCGGAGCTTTGATGTGATCCCAGTCGATCCAGTGTGTGGACGACCGGGCCCGCAGCTTTCCTCCATCCTTCTTCCGCTCATGTTTATGCATTAGGCGTTTCTGCAGAGCGCCGCTGGATGTTGATGTGTTGTAAGGAGGTGTTCCCACTCCTCCCCTCCCCTCTCCTCTCCTTTATCCCTCTCTCCTCCCTGCCTCCTCCGTGCTGCTCATCCGCGGGGTCTCGGTGCGCCTCAGACGCGTTTGGCGTTCAGACTCCCAAGTATCCCGATGGCCCCCCACCACCAACGGGACCGCGCTGACCGGACCATCAGCCCCGGCTCCAGACTCTCCTAGCGAAGGCAGGAGCCGCCACTTCCCCTGGAATACCGCATTGTTTTTGTAATTTCCAACCAGAGATCGAGAGAGAGAGGAAGGTGATGATGCTGATGATGAGCCCGCGATGGTGGATTTCCCTTTTGTGCGTCTGTGGACTGATGCACGTCTGTCACCAGAGCAGCGCAAATACCCCAAATGGTAACCGACTCTTTTTATTTGCTGTAAACAAAGCGTTAAACGATCATGAAACATGCCCGTGTTTGTTTTATTATTTTTTATAGCATCCGCAGCTTCATGATCCGAATGTAAAATGTGCGATAGCTGCTTCGTGTTATGAAAGGAAACCGACATGTGAGATGGCGACAGGCGCGTAATGAAAGCGGTGTTTTGCTTTCTCTCTCTCTCTCTCCATCTCTGTGCAGGAGACGCCTTGTCGGGCTTGAAGGCTCTGCGTGATGCGGGCAGGTTCGTCGGGAAGGAGGACACGGTGCCTCTCCGCCTGCTCTACAGCAGACACAACCACAGCCAGATCACGCAGGATGAGCTCAGCACCAGGGTGAAAGCCAGCCCCGGCTCTGCACAGGTACACGGTGTCTTCACTCAGTGTTTGTCTGGATGGAGGTGGAGGAATGCGAGACGCCTTCTGCTGGGTTTTTTTCCTGCTTGTATCGACTCATCGCCTCATCTGCACCCTGTCTGTCCTCACAGGGAGCATGCATAATTAGTTCATTAGCAAAAACAGAGAAGACAAACCTGCAGTAATGAGGCTGTCTGCAGGTGCAATATGGGTCATGAGCAGAAAACACACCACATATAAACTGATATGAAATATTCATCTGGGTAATGGGGACCTGAGTGTTTACATTGTCCTCACTGCACATTCATAAACTCCTCAGCTGAAGACATCTGGAGAACCAGGACCATATTTTCAATAAATCTTGTCATTGCAGCTGAGTTGCTGCCCCCCCCCCCCCCCCCCCCCCCCCATATCTCATGTCCCCTTCCCTTTATTCATGAGTGAGGCGTTTAAATCGCTGTGTGGTTAGAATTATCTGCAGATTGTAGCTTGTCACAGACATGGTGGTATTTGGGTATTGGGCTGGATAACACGGCCTAAAACGATATCAAAATAAATAATATTTCTTATAAGACAGTATCAGAGAGTATCACAATAGATTTCCTCTTATATTTATCTTAAGTTTAAGTTCACCCCTGAGTAAAGGTTGTGCTTTAAAACAAATGATAAACAGCCACATGTACATGTTGTATTATATTGTTATTTTTGGAACCTTTGTTAAACTGCTTCTCATAAAAAATATATAGCACTAATTATCTGAATTGTTTTTGATGCCCAGCCATATTTGCGTATATTTTGGTCCATATGCGTTAAGAATCCTTACATAGCTAGACCACCAGAGGGCACTGAAAAGTTTATTTCTCATCTATTTGATGTTCCGCTTCGGTAGATATCGTCACTATTCTTTTGATAACCAAAAATCACTCACAACAATTATTTTTAATTCATGTACATCTGCTTTTCTTTAAGCTCTCAAATCGAATAATTATTATAGATAATCAGCAGGAATTGTGGTCTAAAGAATTGTTAACGCTCTTTTGAATGGTAGCTGCAGTGTTTCTCATCAGAGTCTCTATGTAGCCAGTGAAACACAGTAGATGCTAGCTAGAGGGTAAAGTAGGCTCCACGTTTGTTTTAAACTTAGTTTCGTTGGATGTTTTGGACACGTTCACAAACAAAATCAATAACGTAACAAATGACTGTTGTTAGTTAACGAAACCCCTTGGGCACAACAATGCTGTTTAGCAAGAAGGCCTACCAGAGCCATTTGGCCTCATCTATAATTACTGATACAGTGCAGTAATAATCGTAATCACTGTAACTGTGTTCACTGACTCAGTCCAGTGAAGCAGCCTTGCTGCCCGGTTCATTTCAAGGGATGAGTC
Source organism: Platichthys flesus (assembly GCF_949316205.1). Classification (NCBI taxonomy): domain Eukaryota; kingdom Metazoa; phylum Chordata; class Actinopteri; order Pleuronectiformes; family Pleuronectidae; genus Platichthys; species Platichthys flesus. The sequence goes on from NC_084955.1 coordinate 15,950,982, forward strand.
AATTAGCATTGTCCAAACCTATCATGCGTTTTTTAATTTGTGCGGCTCAGGACTGTGTGGACTGGCCAGTTCAGGGCTGGCAGAGAGCGGAGGGCTACAGATGGTCGGAGGCAGGGAGGTGTTAACCCTTTGTCTCACTGGCACCTCAGAACTGCAGCCCCATGGTTAAACAAGCCAACCTGAACCCTGTACAATCAAAATCTCCCCCTGAAGCTGATATTAACATATGCTGTCTCTGGGATAAATGTTAAAGTCAGAAGATTCCTTTCTTTCTCCCTTTCTATTAAGATTATATTATCTGTCATGCCTAAATCCTTGCATTTACATCATTTATGTCATTCCTGGCTGAGGGGTTAGTTATGATATGTATGAAAATCAAGCAAACCAAATCTTTACTGTGTCTGAATGTGTATTCTGTGAGACTCAAAGTTTAAATGAAGCTATGAGATATACATCGCAAGTGAGAAATAGATCCAAGGGAGGAGGAGACGGAGTCGGGAGATCTGGAATTTTTATTTGTGTTCTGAGCCTTTTGTCCTCCCGGAATTAACACTTGTGATGTCACTCGTACGAAGCTTGATCAGCTTTTTGCTGTATTTAGATCAATAGCCTAAAAACAAATCTGTCAGATGGTTCTGAAAATGTGTGACACACAGGAGAATATTTATAGACTTCTTTTGCGTTGCCTATTTTCAGTATCTGGCACAAACACCTCTGAATGAGCTGTGGGGAGCTCAGCAAAGGGCTCCTGTTGTTTTGGTAGAAAAACAAATGCTCCGTGTTGGATCAGTCTGTTAGTATGTTCTCGCCTGTCTGCCTCTCTGGTTGTGTGTGTTCAGTGCACTGACAGCACTTTACAGTCATACTTCCACAGCCATGAGTAGAAAGTCGGCCCTGCTGTAACTCAGAAATCAATGTAAGGAGAGTCGGTGGCGGTCTCAGAGAATCAGGCCGACTCAGTCAAGCCGGGATGTGCTTTCATTAAACACGATTACTGGTACCTCCTCCCATCATGGATCCAATCTGCCAGATTAGATTTCAGCACAAGTGTGCCATGGAAAGGGATTGCCTCTTGTATATGCACATACACACATCCTCACACCCCCACACACGTTTTTCCGCTCATATATTCATTGACCACGCAAAGACACAATAGAGCCCTTGGTCACTGGGGACCTCAGGGGTAAGTTCGTTCCTGGGTGAGCACCGGGGCACGGCCTCAAACAGATACCAGACACAAACACACACACACACACTCACACACTCACACACACACACTCACACACCCTCCTCCCCTAGATGTCAGGCGGTGGCGGGTCTGTAATGAAGGTGGCCCTTGGGCTGAGGCCTGGGGGGGAGGGGGATCTACGTTTCAGCTCGGCTCTGGGACTCCCCCAGAACCTGCACCGGAATGATTGTGGGGAGTTCTCATTGACCTGAGGGTTTGTATTGAAGCCTTGGCCATATGTTCCCCAGCACTACGAATGAATCAGACCCTCTTCAAGCCAAATCCGTTACATATACACACACACGCACAGAAAAGTGCATTTCTATTTTTCTACATAAATATCATTGCTGCCATATTAAACAATGGTCTCTCAGAATATTAGGTGATTTGATATCAATTCAGGATCAAACAAAACCTATCGTTTGAACACAGAAATTAATTGTAATTGAGGTAAAATCATTTTGTATTATGTTGATCACATGCACGTTTGCTTAAGTGTGTATGCGTGAAAGTGGGAGCCAGTAAAGTGTATTTCTGTTTTGTTGCCTACGTGTTACCATCAGACCCTTTGTAGAAATTAATATTCTGACCAAGACGACGCAGCTTGATGACTTAATGAAAACCATCTTATTCTTACCGCTGATTGATGTTGAAGAAGACTAAGCAGTCATCCATCAATGCAGAGGATAATTGATCAATGAATATGATAATGACTGATTGTAGTTAATGGTGAATAACCTGCCCCCTCTATCTGTGTAGGTGAACCACGTGGCCCAAGCAAGCTTTCAAGTCGAGGCCTTCGGGAGAGAATTCATCTTGGATGTGGAGCTGAATCAGTGAGTATTACTTTATTCAATATGGCTGTTTGGTTTGGTTTCTGGTTATCTGTCTGTGGGTTGATGCCTTACAGGAGATTTTTATGTTTTTTAACATGCTATAGCTAAGCCGACAACCGCCATATTGTTTTATGGATAGAAGATGGCTCAATTTGACCCCTAAGTGTTCATAAAATGACCTTAAAGTTCACTTGCTTGTTGAAAGGATCTAAGCATGGACTCACATGGGCCTGAACAACATTTTTGCGTATATATTCATATTATATACTTCAAAGCCCCTACTGAGCATTAAAGAAGTGCTGACGCCAGTTATTTCACTAAAGTTGGTCGTTTCATACTGCAGGACACAACTCTCTCTGGGGATGGTTTTTACCTGTTTTGGGGAATGCATTCTTATAAAGGACATAAATAAGTTTGTGCTGAAATGTGGCATTGAATGATTGACTGTGTGCAGTGAGTGTATTTACACGTGTGTGCTTGTATGATTGCAGCAGGTCAGTTACAGTGTGTGTGATTTAGAGTTTCCATCATAATGGGAAGTGATTTATGGGAAACCTGGAGCTCTGCGCTGTCATATTCTGATATTGATCACAGCACTGCTGATGGAAAGCAAGCAACTCTCTCCCCTTGTTTTCTCTTTCACTCTGACTCAGTTTCTCCACCTTTTTATCCTCCTCCTCTTCCTCCTGCTCTCTGATCGACACAGTGAAAGTCATTCAGTTAAACACACACACACAGACACACACACACACACACACACATACACAGAGAGTACATGTATGCACAAGCTGTCATGCATGCACATAGACATTCATCAGCATTTGGCAAATGGGTTCTAGTCATTACTCATTTGTGTGACCTAGTGTGCTTTCTGTGCCCTTCTCTCTGATTTCTTCACTGGGCGTGTGTGAGAAAGTCCATTAGAATATGAGGAGAAAGCAAACACCAATGTGAGAGTTTTTATCTCAACAGAGAGGGAACTGGCCTCCGACCAGACAGCTCTGGGCAACAGTTTGACTTGTGGTTCTGAATAAGAATGAGATACTGAGATCAGTGCAGTCGAGCATTGTACTGTGACTTTTATCTGTTGTCTTCAATAATCTGATCAATCAACCAATACAAGGAAAAATCATTTCAAATACAATTAAGACATTTTATTACATAAATTTGAATTAATTACTTGATTTAGTAATTAAAAGTAAGTCACTTTAATTTGCAAAAAGGCTTAAGAATTTGATTTTTCACTTCCAGCCATTTTTAGTGAAGGTAAATAGGCGTTTCATTTTGGATGCCTGTTAAATGCTTCATGTCTGCTTTACTCGTGGCTTTGTCTGTCTCTGCCAAAACTTCTGGGTAATAAACATATGAAAAGGAAAAATGGTTTGCTGCTTAACGTGACTAAAACTTTGATACATTACCTCATCTGTGAAAGGTTGCGCTTCAGTTGCGTCAGGTAGATTCCCATGATCCCAAAACATCATCAAGCAAGGTCTTTTGTTATTGTCTTGATTAAGGGACCCCCAGCGGCTGAAGTTGCATATTGTAAATTTGAAATCTTTCAGTTTTGGACTGTTTGTTGGATAAAAAAACAAATTCAAGACATCACTGTGGAATTCCTGCTTCCTTCCTCTCTCTTCCTCTCCGTCCTCTACTCCTCTGTGCACCGGTCCCTCGCTTGACAGCCGTACCACTTTTGTTTACAGATAGCTTTCATGCCAGACAGAGTAAACCCAGTTGATGACTGTGTGGGCGCAGGAGTGGGAGGCATTTGAGTTGAAAGGGCCAACATTGTTTTTTTGGCTCCCTCCAAACTCAATCTCTGAATTTTATCAATGAGTGACTCAGCTGCAGAGCATTTTTGAGTGTGTTTTATTGTAACCACCAGCAAAGTTGTGTTTTTCAGCTTATTCATAGCCCGTGTCTCTCGTGCTACGCTACAAGCTGGATCATCTAGTTATCTAGTCAGTTGATTTTTATGCCATTAACTGTGATTGATAAGAGTGAGGGCGGTTTGTTATGAGCTTTTAAGCTCCTATTTTTCAACTCATGTCACTTGTTATATTCAAATCTTCCAGTCACTAAAACATTTCACTTGGTTTGTCATGTCCCTCAACATTTCTACCAGCTGTCACACTATTGCTGGTACTTTGCTTCTACCTTTTGAGTTTGTGTGTGATCCTTGTAAAATGTGCACCCCATGACACCTCCTGTAGCAGGCCCGCCCACGGAGCCAGTTTTAGTTTTAGTTTTTATCTCTGCCGCAGCTGTGCGAGGTGCAGTCTCTCGACTTTACAGATGTGTAGTTGAGATCGAAATAACATCAATATACTCAATACAAGGGTTGGAACGTCAGCTTGATGAAAGGCATGACAGCTGATTCTACTGCAAGACGGTCCCTAGTTACCCGTCTTAGCTACCTGGCTCAGTGGAAGGGAAAAGGCTATCAGATGATTGGTTCACCACCGTGATCTACTACACTTAAATATTACAATACAATACAGACATTCATCAGAGTTTTTTTTGTTTGTTTTGAGATAACCGCTGGAGGGATGCCATTATATATTTACTGCATGTAGATTCATGGTTACCGGACTAATAACATTGATCCACCTACATTTTTTAATTGATCTATAATTTTGTTTATGACCAAACGAAAGCAAATTATATTTCCATCAACCATCCATCTGTACATCCACTCATTCACGTCTGAGTGTGTTGTTCAGGGTCACGGATGCTGTCTATCCCAACATGCACTGCACAATAGGCAGTGTAGGCAGTGTAATTGGATTCAGCTTTTCCTGGATACCCTTGACAGTCTGCTATTCTGTCACAGAACATTTTATTTAGATAGGAAACTTGCCAAAATGAGTTTGTCATCCATTGTGGGAATAATTCAGAATATTATTGTATGCTTCAATCCTCGGCTCTTTCATGAGATATATGGTGTATTGACACAAGCCACCCATCTGAGGTGTTACCGTCTATAGGGAGGAAGTCAGGAGGGGGTTGGGGGGTCATGGGGTCTTTATTCCCCCTCCCTGTCTTTGTCTTCGTCCTACTCCTCCATCTCAGCAGCCGCCTACAATTTACCATTCATGGGACCATGAGTGAGCTTAAAATTTTCTCTGGGTTGGGGGTTGACTGTTTTTTATTTTTTTTAAATCATCCTGAACCCCAGCACACACACACACACACACACACACTTTCACACATTCATATATACACACTACCCCACCCTTGGTTGTCCCCACTCCCCTCCACACCCACTCTCCATTCAACCCTGTCCCTACTCCCCCTTTACCCCGCCCCTCCCACCTGCTTTCGCTGAATAATAGATGGTTCTGTAAGATTAAAGGAGTGCACACATATATGTGTGTGTGTGTGTGTGTGTGTGTGTGTGTGTAATGGTTTCTGTGCCTTGTCCATCATACTGTTAAATGGAGACTTTGAGCCACTGTACATTTAGAATGTTACTTATAAGGACAAATTCATGTATGTATGCACAGAAAAGTTGAGTCCAGTTAGGAGAGTGTGTTGTTTTAGCAGTAATGACATAATTGAGTGTAACGAAGGTTAAAGAAATCAATATCACATGTAATGATAATGATACAATTTATTATCCAATTATATTAATTGGACATGAATTGATAGTGACATTAGCTTGGGATCCATTTCCAATTTCTGAAGATTTATTTATCAATTTTATTGATTAACACAAATAGATAATTTAGGAATCCAATCAATGTTCAATGATGTTCATAACAATGAGCCGTGTCCCATTAGACCAAATTATCAAGAATTCTACATGTAAAAGAAAAACATCCGTACTAAGTTGTAATTTTACAATCAACTTATTGTGCAATCAAAACATTCTTGTACCTCTGTTATTATATTTGTCATATTTTGATATATCATTCATTAGAAATATTAATTTCATGTCTATTCTAAATGTATATTTAACAAATGTAATCAGCTGTCAGAGCGTGGCCCCGGCTGTGCTGTGGTGTGTTCAGCAGTGTGAGCCAGACCAAGCAGAGTGGACGCCTATCTGTGTGTTTGCGCTCAAAGGTGTGCATGTTGTGTGTGTATGACAACGTGTGATCGCAGACAGAGAGAAAACAGGTGGGCAGGTCCAACTGGGACGAGAAGGTTTCATAACCTCTCCAGGGTTATGAAATAATCTGCTGCAGCAGCATAAAGACGGGAGGAGAGGGCTTCTCCTTCTCCTCACGTCCGAAGTTGACACTGACAGAAGCTCACTGGGTTATTATTATGTCTACTACTGTGTTAGGTCAGCTTTCCCTCAGCATGCAGACATATTGTTTATGCTAATGCATTGGGTCAATTACTTCCACTGCTAAATGCATTATTCATATTTCTGAAGGGAGGATGTGTGTGCACTCGGGACGACAGTGTGAGTGGGGAGGGGGCTGGAGGGGACAGAACTCTAATATATCCATGTGCTCCCTCCACCTGCCTGGTTTAGAAAAGACGCTAACCAAACATCCCATGGTTCAGTAGTTTGATGAATGTGCACGTATGTGATGGTGCGTCTGTGCATTGTCATGAATGTGTGTGTGTGTGTGTGTGTGTGCTCCCACCGTTGCACTTGTTAATATGATGTGAACCCTGAAAATCTGCTGCTGCTGAGTCTTTGTGTGTCGTCTCGTTGGGCCCCAGCTGCAGCAGGAACATGTGAAGCGTCGTGTTAATTAGAGGTAACAAGAATGGATTGAAGGAAATGACGCGCAGATGGAGAACAGGAGGATCAATACTTAGGAGCAGGGAGAACAAGAACTGGACAAACAAAGAAAACCAAACTCAATATCTCTGTTTCTTTGTTATATTTCCATATGTTTACGAATATAGTGACTTTGCTGGAACTTGAGGCATTTTGAATTGACTCTTTCAAATCTTTATTTCAATTACACTAAGCAACTGCCAGAAAGAATGAATGTATGTCGTTAAAGCTGAGCTGTGGTTACATTCATTGTTAGTCACCAGATTTCTTCTCTTTTCTCAAATGACTTTGCAAAGCTGATTTTTTTAATTATATTTAAATTTGTTTATTGTTACATTCATGCTTGATTGTTCCTCATTTCCTGTGTTGGCACATCACTGCATTTCTGTGTGAGTTACTGCTGCCTGGTGTTGATCTGCAGAATGGTGTGAAAACGGCAGCAGTGCTGTGTCGCCTGCTCGCTCAGAGATAGAATGTATTGTCATTCTCTGCTGATACAGTATTCAGTGTGGGGCTTACATTGCTGGGGTTTAAACAATAACAACAAATACAAATAGGACATCCATGAATTAATTGTCCTGTGCATATCCACAATATAAACCAAACAGCACTAGTGTTTCAAAATCTATCAAATTTGAATGACTATAGTTTGCTGGTTACGATGTTTATACATGTCAGTGTTGAGGCAAAATCATTTTGACGTTTTATTACTAAAACTGTCTTTGTTTTAGCTGGGGTGACTTAATTCCTAATTCCAGTTTCTACAAAGCAGGTGTAACTATGATTGCTGTTTGTGATGTAACAGAATTTTCCAGACAGAGGGGCTATATGTGAGAATGCAAATGTCCTCTGCTCCAAACATTTTCCTACTAGACCCTTAGTAAAATGTCAGAGTGAGAATTCAGCAGGAAAGGGTGCTTAAAGCTCACAGCGAGCGAGTGGCCATGACTTTTCTACAACGCACAACTGGAAGCAGAATTTATAGGACGAGATATTTTCTAAAACTGTTGCTTGCTCATGGGAATTTCTGGCCCATCTCTGCATCTGCCCTAAATGCCAGTTATCTAACAACGTCTTGGTGAAAAAGGAATGGCTCTTCTGGACGTCATCTCTTGTTCACGTAAGAAATTAATCAAACTGTCGTCCAGCCCACGTCACGATCACGTCGACTTCATGACTTTGTGTGACTTTGAGTGGACTTTGTGACATTTACCATCTGGTCCCTCAAATGTGTGTAGGTGTGTGATGCTCGGCTGATGCTCTGCTGTTATTGGTTTACATCCCTGTGTGTGTGCCCGTATTTATGCTTGTTGCTACTTGCACATGCAGCCTTACATCTCCACATGTGTATGATTTAACTCTCACATGTCCCATTCCAAAATAATTTATCGTCTGCTCGTGACTCACTCGCTGCTTCCCGACATCGCCACAATCCAACTCCACTCTTCTCCTGCTTTTCCACCTCCATCTCTGTCTCTCCTCCTCTGTGCCCTGCTCTGTAATTTATTGCAGAGAGGCGTGATCTGATTTACTGCAGATTTAATGAGAAAAACACAGAGTGGAGTGTGTGTGTGTGTGTGTGTGTGTGTGTGTGTGTGAGAAAGAGGGAAGGAGAGAAAGACACAGAGAAAGAAGTAGTTGAGAACGAGGAGAGAGAAGGGGACATAGGCAGAGATGTGGATGTCCTTCATGCACCCTTGAGTCTTGCTGTGTGGGTTGAATATATGTTGGAGATAGGAAGATATATAGTGGAGTGTCTGTGAACATGCTTAAGGGAGGTATGTAGTTGAAAGAAGTCTCCTCTCCTCTCCTCTCCTCTCCTCTCCTCTCCTCTCCTCTCCTCTCCTCTCCTCTCCTCTCCTCTCCTCTCCTCTCTCTCTCTCTCTCTGCATCTCTTCCTTCTTTCCCCCTCTCAGGGCTTTTCTCTGATCTGTGTGTTGTCTGATCAAACACACTATTACATCACATTGGAAGTTATATTTGTGTGTATATGGGCTAATGCAGTGCTCACAAACATACAGATAGTGGTTGCTAAGTGGCTCAGAGACGCCGACAGCACTCTGTATAGTCAGAGCAGTGTTTGCTAGAATGTGAATACAGTGAATACAGTTTTGCAGAGTTTGTGGTGTGTGTCAGGGAGGTGGATGCAGATCTTTTCTGTGGCAGTGATTTGGGTTAAATAAGAAGAGCCAATAGCAGCACGGACATTAAGATTACTACAATATGTGTATGTGGACATGTTTACACTATTGGGTTAAGATAACAAAAATATGTGCACTTGGTTCCGGTCTGTGTTTCAACAATACTCACTTGCCCTACACCAAAGGAGTTTTTGGTTTCTGGCTTTACAGTTCTGGAGTTGTTGTCCAGAAAAAGCTGATTCAAGACTTCAACACTCACAGTTTCTCTCCTTTTCTTCCAAAGTTGCGTTGCTATCCCTCTACTACGACTCAGAGGGGAAAGACCAAGAGTAAGTGAGACTGTAAGTTTGGAAGATATTCACTTGAATTTTCTCATTCAGATTGAATTGTAGCTTCTCATTAGCTTGAGCTGCGTTGGACTAGATGAATAATAACAGTGACCAAAAACAGTTTCAAAGTTTATATCGACAAGTAAATGGGTCTGTGTAACACAATTCTGACCAAGTTTCTTTAGGAATGTGCCAACAGTATGTCTGAGTATACCTCAATTCAAGACCCACACGCAAATGGGCTCTCAAATTGTCTATTTGGTAGAATAAATGTGATATTTCCCTTAAAACCACATATGTTAATATCATGGTGATGCTATTTAAAACGTCATGAGATCGCCAACGTCAGTAGAATTTTTTCTTAATGAAACATTAGTGTAAATATTAAATGTATTAAATAGATAAAATGACAATTCATCGGATTGTTATTGAGATGTTTCAGTCTGGTCCAGCTCGCATCAACGTCCATCCAGCCACGTCATTAGCATAGCTAACAATGTTAACCTGCCCTTTAAGGGTGATTGTCGACTTTACAGGATATCAAGCACTGAATTACCAGCCCCCCCCCCCCCTCTTCTCTGAACCATCATTCTTTCTCTTTCTGCCCATCTCATTATATTGCTTTAGTGTTACCCCTCTATTCACCCTGTCCTTTGTCGAGCCCGCTCACTCAGGGTGGAGGATTAGTCGAGACAAAGAGTGATCAAGGAGCTGGTTTAAACTGAAGACAGGGACAGGAGGAAGACTCTTGTTCTCTCAGCAGGAAAAAATACTAATGCCTCTGTTGTCTCTCATAGATTACTCACTTTTCCTCTGTCATGCTAAGTAAAAATCAATGTAAAGCATGCTTTATTGTTCAGAGACTAAGTGTTTAACAAAATGTTACACCGACAACAAGCACAGATATAAGAACAGTGGGTAAGGGTATAACCATGGAATATGGATCAGTAAACAGGGCCCGACTGCCTGATCCCAAAGGTCTGTCTTTCTGTCTCCATTAACCCTTTTTACATTCTGTGGAGTTCACTAACAGCCCACGTGTTGTCACAGATACAGATCTGCTTGTTCTCTTCAGCGGCCATAACATCCCCATGTGCTGCATAATTCAGGAGTCGACTCTGTTAGGCCTGTACGTTGCGTGCCATATACCCAACTGCAGAAGGGACCCAAGGCTGCACACAACAGGACTATGAGTGTTCGGTTTGATTTTTTTTTACCCTCTATCAGCATCAGCATTTCTGGTTTGTGAGCGTCAGTATTCCCTGTGCAATAAGAGCAGGGATCCCAGTGAGAATGCCGGTGGAATTGCATGTCTGATAAGTGATTGGTGAGTGAATGAATTACAGCCTGGAGACCTTTAATGAGGCCTCTGAGGGAGGGAGGACTGGAGATGGGGGTGGTGGGCAGGTGAGAGCAGCTGCAGCTTGTCCCAAAGACAAACCTCCTCCCCTTCCTCTCTTCTCTTGTCGTCTCTCCTTCAATAATTTTCACATCTCTACTCCAGTTTTCCACCTTTCCTATCTCGCTGCATCCCCCTCATGCTGTCTCTGGTGCACTTATCCTCTCTCCTTTCCGTTGCTCTGCCCTTCGCTCAGCACTCCCCCATCCTCATTACGGAAGCCTGACACAGCACATGCTCACAGTCCTTTGTGTGGCGTTGCCCTTTTATTACTGGGTTAAATGGCAAATCCATATATGGAGCAGAAGTGGATTTGATGACAGCAGTGTTGCCTTTGTTTCAGATATGTATGAATGTCTGGACGCACAGGATTCATTTTAAGGCAGAATTTCTATGAGCCTTTGCTTATTTTTGTGTGTTTTGAGATGTTGGGTGTATTAAGAGGAGTCTTTGGAAAGACTGTGTGAAAGCAATGAAAAGCCTGCGATGCCAACATTTGTGCCAGTCCACAAAAACACACACACACACTAGCCCTGCCAATCTTTTCTGTGCTCTTTTTCATCTCAGTGCCGCGGCGGTGCCTGGCGACACAGATCGTGAGAGGAATTTTACAAACTTAGTTGATGTTTGTGGGTCCATGCTTCACCTCAGAGGGAAGTGGGTTGCCACAGCAGATGTCTCAGCCCAGAGCAACTCCCAGCAAACTGCTATAAAAATAAAAATAACGGATGAAGTTTGATGTCCACTTAATAAAGGTGAAAAGGATTTGGCAGTGCCACATTTCCTCAGCTCAAATAGCATCGGTGCTCTTTGGTTTCCTTTGTTTGTGTATTTGCAGGTGTGTGTGTTTGTGTGGGTTGGCTGACATTATAGTGAGGGAAAAGACGAGAGAGGGAGGTGTGTGCTATTTAAATGGCGATGTTTGTCTATGAAATGTGTAGGCTGAAAGTGGAGCGTCTGTCGATCCACCTCCGAAATCTCCTCCAGGGTTGATTGACAGTTTGACGCTGGCTCTCTTACAGATGTTGCCGCGGCGACGGAGGCCTAGCAAACTCCAGTACACCCGAGGATGAGCATGGGTATTTAAAAACGTAATGAGCTGAGAGAGTGAGAGACAGACGTAGAAAATGAGACGGAAAATTGCATGTTGTCTGTTTGAGCCACACGTCTGGCCGGCACAGAGGGGCCAGATGCCACCGAAATATGTCTGACACCACAAATCTGTTAATTTAAGTTGTGATAATTTCATAATTCTGTTCCCTCATCTCTGTTTTGTTTTTGTTGCTTTTTAATTGGCTTCATTGGACAAACATCTGTAACTTTGATCATGATTTATGCTGAAAGTTTGCAGCATCTACGTCCACGGGGAGAAATTCAGGCAAAAAGCGCGTGACTGTGTTTGTTTGCATATCAGAGTGGAGCTTCAAAGAAGCCCCTCTCAGTTATGCATTTACGCTCATGTTAACAGTAAGAGAGGGAGTACAATATGCATTGGTGGGGAGATCTTTCTTTGTGTGGGGGTTGGGGTCGAGGCTGAGTTTGCGTCTTTGTCTGTCAAATAAATTATTTAAATCCTGTAACAATTAAAGCTGAAATCTGTTATCAGAGTCTTCCATTAGAAGCTTGTGTGTCTGCCATGCTGCCTCCGTATGCTCTTCGCTTGCCCCCCCCACCCCCCGTCTGGGCTCAGCATGGAGCAGGATCAAGATCACAAGCTCTGAATCTTTTAAACACACATCCCTGCAGAACAAAGGCTTACAGTGCACGCCTGTGACCCAGGGACTCGTGCACACACTGGACGTCTTCATTACAGGAGCGGGTGAAGGTCTTGATTGCGTTTTCGTTTGATGGAGAAATGTCGATGATTTCGTTGCTTGTGTGTCAAGAGTTACGGAGGGTTTCATTTGCACAGTGCTGTTGTGAGTGTGGGGTGTGAAGTGTTTTGGATGTTGTTTCGACATCACCGGGTCGAGCTTTTTCAGGGAAAGGTTCATTGCAGTGCAAGTGATGTCTGCTCAGGTCCTGAGCTCTGTATTCTCATCTTGTTTCCACCTCTCTTTAACTTTCACTGCCTCTTCCCTTCTCCAGCTTCTATATTCCCCCCTTGATGGTCGTCCCCTCCCCTCCCTCTTTCCATTTTATAGCACTCCCTCTCTCCACTCTCCCTACATGCTTTTTATGGCCATAGCAAACTGCCTATTAGTCATCTTAGAGAGCATCCTCTGTCCTGTGTGTGTGTGTGTGTGTGTGTGTGTGTGTGTGTTTGTGTGCGTGTGCGTGTGTGTGTGTGTGTGTGTGTGTGTGTGTTTGTGTGTGTGTCAGGGGCTTCACTTGAAATATGTACGTTTTATCATGTTTGGAAAACTTTTGCCTCCCGAGAGAAGCCACCATAAACAGAATAATCTCTTATGATTTGTCTTATTATGACACATTACAGAATCCGATTTTTTGTATCTTTCAACACAGCAGCCGCTCCTTTTCTCGAAGAAAAAATAGCTATTCATGCATCATGTGGTTCCATGACAAAAAAGACTTTTAAATATACAATTTAAATATTTTTCTCTGTAAAGGTTGACTATATAATCTAAAACATTGAAATTAGTAGTTTGGCGTTTTTTAAATACCCTCATTTGCTTTCTTGCTGAGTTAGATGAGACGATTCAGCAAACATGCTGATTGTAGTGTTAAATTTGTATACCGCTCTCTTCTGGTGCAAGGTTGGCTCCTGCGTGCGTGTGTGTGTGTGTGTATGTGTGTACTCGCTTTAGTTGCCTCTTTAGGATCTTTTCCACTATAAACTCTGGGGACCACAGCATGGTCCTAATGCGGCAAAACGTCCTTTCTGAGCTCCTGGTTAAGGCTAATGTTTTGGTCAGGGTGTCCAAAATCAATGAAAGTCAATAAAAAGTCCTAACGTTAGAATGGCACTTACCTTCCCGAAGGCCTTAAATCTCCCTTCAAATGAATCAAGCCACACACAATTTTGTGCACTCAAATATCACCTAAATATGCCTGGTACATTTCATCAATATCTATGTATTATTTATTTATAAACGCACAAAAGAAAATACACCCAGTCATACAATGTTAAAGGAAGGGGAAAGAAATCCCTGGATCCCTACCAATATTTTTTCCACTGACCATCCTTTCACCAAGTTTCATGGAAATCCGTCCACTAGGCTTTGAGTAATGTTGCTTACGACCATCAAAGGCAGATGAAAACATATCTTCCTTGGTGGAATATATAAGAATGTCTAAACAAACCTGTGTGTGTTTACTTTTTATAAACCTAAGCCAAATCGCTGCTGGCTCAGTTGAATGTGAAGTATATACAGTTGGGTCCAAAAGTCTATGTATAGGGGAATGTGTCCCTGCCTGTACGTGTGTGTTTGGGTGTTTGAGTGTGTGTGTGTATGTGTACTGTTCAGGTCACCTTTTTGTGAGATAAGAGGCTAAAACCTTAAACTGTATCATATGTGGAAAGTGGCTCAAGGGATACATCCACATCATGCCGCATTCCTCTGTTTGTGTGTGTGTTTTTGTGTTAGTGTGTGCGTGCGTGTGTGTTGGTGTCGGTGTGTGTGTGTTTGTGTGTGTTGGTGTGGCTGAGCACTACACCACCTCATACATCTCTGTCTCAGATTGTTCCTGCAGTGTGTGTCTCCATTGGGATTCTTGGGTCCAGCTCTGCTGAGAAAGCACACACAGGCTGATTTGCTCTTATTTATGCCTCTGTTTTTCTTCCTTACTCTCTCAATTTATGTCCTGCCTCTTTCCTATTCTGCCTGTGTTGCTTTTTTTTTTTTTTACTGCGTACTGACCTTCCCTTGTCCTTCACTGCTCGGATAGACACACGCACCAGACAGTTGGGAGAAGGCTGAATTTGTTCAACTGTTTGTGTGGATTTGTGTGCAGGAAATAGCCTTGTCCCAGTACGCTGGTCATAATAAGCCTATGACATTTTCTAGTGACATTTTCTAACTTTAATTCTCTTTTTGTCTTTCCTCTCTGTTCCAGTGATCTGCTGTCTTCGGGGTACGTGGAGAGGCATTTGTCAGAAAAAGGGAAGGCTGTCATCACCAATGTAAGAAACTGCGTTTGATTTCTACTTATGCTCACTCACACTTTCAATAACCACTTTATTATTTGCAATTAAAATGGAAGACACAGTGTTTTTATGAGGCCCAGGTTTTGACAGTGAGACCACGAGGAATAGTCTGGTTTGAACTACTAGGGTGAAAGGAGATTGAGAACATTCTTTGAGCAGCTGTAAGCAATATTTTTTTTATATATCAATAATGACTTTTTGTTGTGATCCAAAGAGAACCATTACTGGATTACAGTTCCCCTTAACTCTACGAAGAACTGTTTTCATTCGTACGACTCTCTGAACCATTTTTCCCACCACAGCAGTCAGATATCTCAAGGGTCTACAAGACTTGCCCAGCAATAAACAATCAACCAATCAATAAAATTGTATTGTATAGCCCATATTCACAACTCACAATTTGTCTCATAGGGCTTTAACATGGTGAGACATCCTCTGTCCTTAACCCTCAGCAAGAGTAAGGAAAAACTACTAAAAACCCTTTTAACAGGTTAAAAATACATAGAAACCACATGTGAGGGATCCCTCTCCCAGGACGGACTGACGTGCATAAGATGTCATCAAGATTAAAGTTCTTAGCAGTACTGATGAGGATAAACATTTTGAAGGATAACTTCAATACTATATATCAAGCAGTCCTGCTGCAATCATAGTCTATGGTCAGCAGCCAGCAAGATCATGATCCATCATCAAGATCAGATCCACTATAGTCCGCAGTCATTGTCCATTGCCGCCAGTTAGAATCCATTATCAGCTGCCACCTCGGTGGTGGACCACCACCATTATCTCACTCCAACGCGACAAAGGATCCGTCATTCCCCCTACAGACAAACAACTGACAGGCAGAGTTAGTGAGCTGCTTTTGAATATAGTGGAGTATTAACCGCCACATAGGGTTAGTGTAGACCTGTTGAAGACCAAAGACAGAGGTAAAAGAGAGTTAATATTGGAGAAGCAACTAAAAACATAATATGATAATGTGCAGGGGTGTTGCAGCTTCCTGCAGCAGGTCTTTACTTACCGTGGCTTAATTACTGCAGGTCATTTTAACAGTTTCAGAAAGAAAACCACAGTCCAAGTGAACAGCCCATTCCAACAGGCAGGTTTAGAACTGCACTGTATGACTAGGTAACATAAACATCAATAAGGAGATAACATGTCAATATCGCGTTTATTGAATTTACTACACTCCCTCCATGTCTCTTGAGACAGGAAACTCAGGGTGAGAGTGTAGGGGATTGACGGGCAGTATATGGTCCGACTGGCCTGGAGTGTAACTGGGTAATCGGGTTGCCAATGTCACAGAAGCAAAGTTCCCCATTGACGCACCAAGTTTGCTCCCAAGTACACCTGCTCTGCTCTGTCTTATTTCGTCGCTATGCTGGTAGAAATGTTGCAAATCTCGAACCCTTTTACATACCAGGTGTATAATGTTACAGGGATCAGTAGAGATATAGATGCCGTATAGCTCATATATCATGTGTCTACTCCATTTAAAACATCAGAGAGGGGCTGATGTGCAGCTGCAGCCTCCTCTACACCCTGCAGCAGCTTCTTCTCCATCACTGAGCCGTTCATTGGATAATCAGTGAGTCCGTTTGCAAACAGAGAGAAACACTCAGCCCTCATTCATCTTAGATTTCAGTGGAAGTGAAACTGTGGACGGGGCCTGAACCTTCGGCTACCGTGAGATTACGTTTTCTGTAATAATCCTCTAAAATCTGGACTTCAGTTACAGGACACCCACTGAGGTGTCGTGTAACATCCAGTGTGGGGATTATAATGGTCAGGATTTACTCAGCTCAGCAGCAGATTAGTTCAATGGTACTTTACAGAGAATGATCCAAGTTATTACACAGCATTTTCTATGATATGGTCACTTTGTAATTATGGAAGTTGTTAGAAAGCAATCTTTCTGTGAATTAATTCACTTTGTAAATTTATATCCAGAATTTACTTTAGCTCTTTTTGTGCTGTTCAGTTGTGCAGGCTTTACAGCACATACGCTAAATAAACCTCTTTGTCTTATGAATAGTAAAGTATAATGCCTTTAGTATAATGTTTGCTTGTGTGATATCAGAGGGCAGAATGTCCTGACCTCCACCTTACATTGTGCATTATTTTGTTCAAATGATTGATGATGATTCATTGCTCTTATATGTGTGTGAGGACATCACAGATCAGACCTAATTAGCAACACACACACACACACACACACACACACACACACAAACACACACACACACACACACACGCACACACACACACACACACACACAGAATGAGGGTGTACCCACAGGGCTGGGTTTTTGGTGCTTTCTTTTCTTTGATGAGAAGTGGAGCAGAAGGTTCAGGGTGACAGGAGAGGAGTAGCAACACTGAGATAGTGGAGCACAG
The DNA here is from genome assembly GCF_949316205.1 of Platichthys flesus. NCBI lineage: Eukaryota > Metazoa > Chordata > Actinopteri > Pleuronectiformes > Pleuronectidae > Platichthys > Platichthys flesus. Next base: position 15,968,161 of record NC_084955.1, read on the forward strand.
CACAACTTATAAATAGCTTCTCTTTCTCTCTCTGTCTCTTCATTACACGCTCGCTCTATCTCTACTCAGCCTCTCTTCACCTGTAGCTTCATGGGTTTGGCTAAGAAACTTTTTTAACATATTTTGTTGCATTGTAATTCTAGGTTTCAATGTGTCTTTAGTTTTTTTAACATTTCCACCCTGTTTGACTAAAAGTGCACTGATGGTAACTCTGAATTAGTCTAATTCGTCAGTTCTGTTCATCTTGGATGTTATATTGATGAACCAAAGTGGTAGAACTTATAACTTAGGATATAAGTGGGACTGAGAGTGAACTTTGAGAACAACCAAAAGCAATGTCAGCATGGCTAATACAATTTCACTGTAATTCAATCCTAGCAATTATTGTGAATGAATCCTTTGCGGACACACACACGCAGACAAATGGACACACAACGCACGCCGCTCTATGTTTGTGAGGACACTTATTGACATGATGCATTCCCTGGCCCCTTACCCTTAACCATCACAACGAAATGCCTAACCTAAACTTAACTGTTACCCTAAAACTAAGTCCTAACCCTCAAATGGGAAAGGCCATTTTCTGTTTTCCCATGTACAAAGCTCAGTTTAGAGTGAAAGGGCCTGGTGGACCTGCATGAAGCCCTGACCTGTACCCCATCCTGCAGCCAGGTCACAAATTCTTGTGGAAAGTCTTCCCGGGCTGGAAGTTGTCCCATCAGCTTAGTAATGCCCATGAATCAGGTTTCCACACACTTTTGACCAATGAGTTTTAATACCAACAACAAATACAAATATGCATCCTCGCATAAACCAATAAGATGGACACGAATGAAGTCCACAGAGAGACGTGGAGGTAGAAGTTGACGTAGCGGCATTTCTCTGCAGAGCATCAGACTGTAGAGCAGAAATTGATCCACTGATAAAAGCTGCGTCTCCTCAGGGAGACCAGCATCCTGCCTAATGGCTGTTAGGCAGTAAGAAATGGACCAGGAAGAGACGGCCTGCAGAGCACTTAGACACTTAGACATCATACACGTCTATTGAAAATAAATGCATGATAATGCTCGCAGGGAGAGGAGGAGACACACACTGTGCACACTCTGCATATAGACAGATGGAGAAGACAGAGAATGAGTGGTTGACAGGCAGCGGTAAAAGAGATGCCGAATATTTTTTTACGTGATGCTGTGGCTTTTTTATTGTGGACAAGTCGGGAGGGGAAAAGTCACTGAGCAGTTAACACAGAGACGGTGAGATGTAAAAGGGTAAATGGGTTAATGTGAAGAATCACACACACACACACACACACACACACACACACACATAGATCAGATCATGCTTGCATTTGTGTGTGTTTGTAAATGAGTTATGGGTGATTGATAACTCTGGACGCATTTGCTAATGGGTTATGGAAATTATTGAAGCAAGTGGGATATTTCACTCAGTGTTTGACACAATGAGACACTCAAGGAGGCGAAAGTGTGTGTGTGATCTTAATCTGTGTGTGTTTGTGTTTTGCTCACAGGGAGGAGAGCACTGCTACTACCAGGGGAAGGTCAGAGACAGTCCTCACTCCTTTGTGGCTGTTTCTACTTGTCATGGACTGCAGTAAGTACAAATATTTCTACATGTGTGGGATGTTTGTGTGTGTGTGTGTGTGTGTTTCTGTTTCTTCGCCAACATTGTTCATGCTGTGAGTCCAGGTCCTGGGCCTTGCTCCCATTTATCCGTTGGGTCAACATAATTAGTTTTAGCCAGCCCTTCTCTGTCTCTCTGCACTTTTCAGTACACAGATTATCATTCACTCAGACAGGTGCTGCTCAGAAATCTCTCTCCTCTCCTCTCCGTGTTATTTTTAGACTTTCTGCTCCAAAGCAGCTCTTGTCCCATCAGAGAGACGGATCAGAAGCCAGGCTTGCAGGGAGGGATGCATGAACACTGTATTTATGTGTTGTGTAGGCATGTGTATTATAGGTTTTTACAGTTACTTAAACACCTTTACTGAAAGGAAGCTGTATTTGTGAACATAAGACAAAACCCATCCATTGAGTTGTAATGATACGTATATTGCAATTGCTGTTTTTTTTACATTAATTATGCATATGACTTAAAAAGTAATTGCAAAAAGATAAGGAAGCAGAAATGCACTGTACCAGCAAAAAAAGTGAGGAAACGAGTTCACTGCTGACGGGTTTATTCGTTCATTAAATATAATTATTTTGTTCAATGTGTGAGTCAGTAATGCTTGTTAGTGTTGGGGCCTGGAGGACAGTGTTATTCACATTTAGTTGTGATGAGTGGACATTTTAAATTGAATAACAATGATCGCTCTCGAATATAAAGAGGAAGTTGTTTGGTAGATTATTCAGTGTAAAAAGGAAACCGACCTAGGAACATCTGTTTTAGATGCAAGGTGTGAGGTGTAAAGATTGAGAGACCTAAGCTTTATGAAGTCATAAGCTGTAAGACACACGGCATCAAATTACGCTTTTGAGTTGCTGCACTTCCTCATCAAACCTTGTTATATATCTTCTTCTAACATAATATCATGTAAATTCAGCTAGTTATGGCAAGTGGAGGAAATCAGATTTATTTTTGCTGAATAAACTAAACCAATCTCGGGGCTTTTAATAACATTTGCATATTTTATGTGACTATGGAAACATGTTGGGAAATGTGTGAGCACAGCAAGTTATATATCTACATGCACAAAATAATGAAACCTATTCCATTAGTTAATCAGTGCAGTTAATGTGTTGCAGAAGCATGACACTAATGTATAGGACATAATAGATTAAAATGTATATCATGGTGTTTCCTGCCAATTTATATTTATATATATATATATTTATATATGTCACATGAACATATTTCTGCGAGGTGTTATGAAGCTGCTGTTGTGGCAATTGTTAATATCTTTGACAGTAGTTGTGTTTTAAATTTGATTGACATTTCAGAAAGTCTCAATGCACATATAAAAATAATCACACAAGCATTACAAAGGAGGCAGAGGCACACCCATAATATGCTGTGTGTGTGTGCGTGTGTGTGCGTGTGTGCGAGTGTCTGTGTGCACGTCGTTGAGGGAAAAACAGTGAGGGGAGGGAGTTAAGGGAAGCCATAGTGGTATCGGGGGGGTTAGACATTAGGGAGAGGATATTTCCCTGACGCTGAGTCAGGTTTTCACTATACCTAATACACATTCTGCTATCTCCCTCTCTCTCACAAACTTCACCATGCAATGCAATACTGCTATTAGCTTTCCACAGAGGGATAGTGATCCTGGCAACATCTATCAGATGGGATGTAGACTATTGACTCAGGTTCCTGTTTGAAACGTCACTCAAGTTCTACAGATATGACTGAAATTAAAATGCTCAGCAGTGATTCAGAGTGAACCCTCTTCCCTTCTTGTTTTCCAGAAATGCATACACTAAACTGCAGAGACCTCTTATTCAGAACCCAGCTTTTTCCGGGGATGCTTTGGATGTTGCCACTAGTACAATTATATGGTGTAGCTTTAAAGTTAATGTTAAACTCTATAAACAGATTCAGCTTGTAGATGTGCAGACTCTGAAGACTAGAGACACGATTTTTGGTCCAGAAGTCTTCTGGTTTCTTTTTGTAGTTTGACCAATCACAAAAAAAGAGGTGTAACACATTGTCTGAAAACAGTCTGAAAACAGCTACGAGAGAGACCGTTGAGGAGAGAAGACAGATGATCAGTACCTGCAGTGTTTACCCTCCTGACTTCCCCGTTTGACCCAGCCATGCAATCTCCTAAAAGCTTCAGATAAAGTTAATTAACGGATGATGTCCGAACAGCAGGGGGAGACAAGGAGACCTTCAAACAGCTGCTCAGTGAGAAACTGATCCCTGACCCCAGTAGCGTTTTCATATGATGTGTGTGTGTATGTGTGTGTGTGTGTGTGTGTGTCTCTCTTTCTCTTGTTATATGTATTTACAGTTTTAAGTGCAGATAAGTGGATGTTCATGTGAAGTCATGTTTTTCAACAATTTACCCTTTCAATGACATCTGAGTCAATGCGACTTGTGTTCAACCACTCCAAACTTCTAGTTGTTGTTCCAGAGATGACAACTTCAGGTGACCTTTAAATTATGCTGTGTGGGGGGGGATATCTGAAATGATTGGATGACCTTTCATTTTTTCATCATCCTCCACCCCTATGCTGTCCATTTGCCAAACACAGCGGTGAGGGTGGCCGAGGCTTCTGTCAGAAATTGCAACGTTTTGAGTGCACAGCAGTTATTATTCTGAAAAATGCTCCAAATATACACCAAGCTCCTGGGCAGCCACCGAAGTGGCTAATCTGTCACACTGATACCTGGGCAGGAAGCTAATTCAGATGCATTATTTCATGTAGCGATGACTTAAACAGCATAAACGGGTGCTGACATGTGCTTTGATGCTACTTCTCTCCCCCCCTCTCTCTTTTAGTGGGATGTTTTTCGATGGCAATCACACCTACATGATTGAACCTGGAGGAGAGGACGGCAGCAATGTAAGTACTCCGCAAAATCTACACGGGAATGTATGCACTTTGTAGGAGCTAGTGGACGATGGCTCCTCTCACAGGGATTTTTCAATTTGTTCTCCCTCCATCCTTTCACGTCCAGCTGCCTTTAGTCTCTCGTGTGACTTGTCCGCTGTTAGAGCAGTGGTCTCCAACCTTTTTTCCCCCGACGTATCCACACACCACAATCTGATTAGTTCAAATACATTTTTATTAATGCATCTTTATTAATGCCAACCAACATCCCCCAATTAGTGTCAATCAATTAATCAATTTCTTTATCATTTCATCGTTTCCGTCACTTATTAAACAATTACGTGTGTCCCAGTTCTCCTACTGAAAAGTATATTATCTATTGTGATGATCTTATAATAGGACCAATACATTGTTTTCTTCTGCTCATTTGATTGGGCCTTTGGGCTGCATCTAAAGCTGGTGTTATAGTTTCAGCATTAGTGAACCTCCACATGATGTAGTTTTATGTCACAGGGTATATGTGAGGCTCACTTATGTGTAGCCTCTAATTTGTTGTGCCATGGTCAACAAAGTGTCCGCAGCTGACCATGTGCGGCTTTAATTCAGGCCTAAGTCTTGCCATGGTAGGGAAAAACCTGACCTCCCGGAAACGGAGTCAGCGACCCCTGGGACATAAGTTGGGATTCTCTCTGTGCCAGGCCTGTGCTCAGCAGGTGATACATGAGAATAGTTTTCCTGATGTCCCAGGATTCATACATGGGTCAGCTATTGTTCCGCGAGGAGCCGGACACAAAACCAGTATCGGTTACAGATCACAAACCAGCGACTGCGGCTGTTCCTAATGAACCCAGAGAGTGGCGGACAGGTCTCAGGACAGAGGGGATTTGCTGAGTTACAAAGTCAGCAGACAGCAGAAAACCCTACAGCCAATTAGATAGTACAAATTAAAGGCATTACGGTCAGAACGAGGGGACAGATCTGAGATTGTCTAAAGACGCTGTTAGCATGAGAACAGCTGCTGATACTGTGTGTGTGTGTGTGTGTGTGTGAGCGACTTTCTCTCTGCTCTAATTAAAACGTTCAGGAGAAGTGTGTCTGGTGTTAATCAGTAAGGGACGAATGGAGACGAGATAAGAGAGGTCAGGGACTTCTTTACCTGCTCCCGTTCTGTCATCTCCTTCGTCATCTCTCCTCCGCCTCTGTCATTCCTCTCCTACATTTTCTGGAGAGACTGAATTATTCAAGTGATGAGAGCGAGAGATCTTATCACATAATATTACTGCGGCGCTTGTCTTCAGAGACACAGTGTTGTTGTCACCTTGGTCAGGTCAGTTCCAACGGATATCGTGATGTAAAGGCACATCACAAGTTTTAACAGCGCTCGTTTCATTGTGATAAATCGTAACATTTTAAAACAAATCTAGTTTTAGGAAACTTAAGTTTATGTGCTATATTTCAAATACACAGTGCAATTAATTAAAGAATAGTTCATTAAACAGGGCTACTGTTTGTATCACAGGGAGCAATATGCGTGAAAATAAAACTAGAAAAGCTAATTTCAGTCACTGAGATGGCAAATCGACACACTTGTGAAAAACTGCTGAAGTACTTTTGAGATTTGAGTTACCTTAACTTTATCATTTGAGGTATTTAAGAAATGTGTCTTTATCTAGGCTATTTGTTATGTTGCAGATGCACATACAAACATATGATCCCCTCATCAAGTGTGATGTAATATTTATTTATAGGATTGAAGTGAATGATCTAAAAACAAATTAAATTCCCCGTCATGTCCATATTTTTAAATGTTGAAATATTAGATTTCATCTGGGCGCACATATTTGTTCCTCTCAGATAAATGATGTAAAAGGCACTGAAGTGTTTTTGGTATGGTCCTCCATTGGAGTTGTGTTGGATTTGGCTGGACGAGGGAATCCTGTCTGCAGGATGATGCTGGTAACACTGCTCTGCCCTGGAGTCCAGCGGTGGCTGTCAGTGTGTCAGCACTGAGCCCTGGATGTCTGCTCCCCTCGGGTGATGGTCCACATTGACTGTCTCTCCCCGTCTGCATCCGTGTGGGACTCGGTGCATCTCTTCTTCTCTATTTCCCTCACAGTCAATGCGGATCTCTTTGTCTCTCTCCGACTGTCTGGTCTGTGAGTGGTCCTCTCATTTTTGTCAAATAGACCTGCAGATGTCTGCTGCAACAACCTAAGTGCTTTTTTAAAAAGTTGTATGGTCAGACTTGTTCCCGTTATAGCCTGGAACAGCCACATATCACTCTGTCACTGACTAACAGCTTCGAATGCAGCATGATGCACCACTGATTCTGGCTGTTATGATCTGCTTGAAAGTGATGGTCAGATGGGGCGGCTGTGGAGATGGAGAGTCGGCATGGATCCTGTCGGCCATATGGTAAATCCATCTGCCCTCCTTCCTCCGAGCCAGGAGAAGTTACGCAGGGCATTAGCTCAGTGTGTCCGGAAAAATCAGCTCTGGTCTCCTCATGAAGCTGAATTGACTTTAAAGTGTCTTATCGTGTTATGTAAATAGGCTTGTGTACAAGCAGATAGTGTACTGCCACAATTAAAGTTCATTACCTAATAACATGATGTGTGGGCACTTCGCGGCTGATAAGTCCAGAGCTTCCTAGGTGTGTGTGTGTGTCTGTGGGTGCAGGTAACTTGTAGGGAGGATGTGTAATTGTAGCTTGCTTATGCAGAAAACACCATATGTTTTGTGTTTTTAATTTTTTCTGAACAGCTTCCAAAATCCACCTGCACCTCAGGGATCCTGTGGCTACGTCCCAACAGCTCCTTTTGTTGGCTTTCAGGAAAGATTGAGACAAAGCATAGTGCTGCTCACTCTACTGCACACAGTCGAGGGCCCTCTGTTGCAGATCATACTCCCTCTCCACCTCATGTTTCCTGTCTCCCTCAACTGTCAAAATAAAGGCAAAACTAATATAAATAGAAGTCAGGGTGCATAGAGGAGCAGGTCTGTGTTTCTACTCTCAGCTGGCCGAACCACTTACTGTTTTTCCCTACTCTGTCTCACAATTTTTACGATTCATCCTGAGAGGGGGTATGAATGAGTGTATACCAAATATCATTGAATTGTTGCGTGGATATATTTTTTCCAATTTGGTACAAAAGTTCACTCCTGGATGAACTGATGAGAATTTCGGGGGTCATAGGTCAAGGTCATGTTGACCTAATAAAACCCTTCTTTGCCTCAGGAACAAGTTAAGTCTTAAGAACTCCTCGTGAGAATCCTTTTAAATTTGGCCCAAATGTTCACCTAGACTCATGGATTATCTGATTCAATTTCAATGTTAAAAGGTAAAATGTGACCTCATAAGAATATGGAAATTAAATGTATGTAGACTGAATCTGCACTGGTTGGCGGAAGCCTACAACCACAGGGTGGTAATCGAGTTGATTCAATATCTCTTTATTTTATTGCTCTGGGCTTCTTCCATTTTCTGTAAAACATACCCAAACATCCCATCTCAACTGGTCTGCGTTTTTATTGTTGCAGTCTTCAGATCCCGTGTGGCAATCTAACCGGCAGGGGAGGAGAGGCTGTGGATAACTGTCCTCAGCTGTAGGGGGTGGGGAGCTGGAGGATGGGGCGGGGGTGTGGTGGCAGGTTGTTGTTGGGGGTTGTTAGCACTTTGTGCCAAAGGGAAGATTTTTTTCCATACTAGCCCAAGCTGGGAATGTGTCTTAAAAAAGAAGGGGGTCGGGGTCTCCCTGTGGCCTCGAGCCAACTTCATGTTGCTAAACCTGGACCAGTTCATTCACACATGCAGCCAGACAGCGGTAATAAAAGTGTGTTACCCCTCGCTGCTTTATATTCATGAGCCAGCCGCCTGTGTCTGAGGTATCATCTCCCCTGACAACCAAGGCTCCGCCCCTGTCTCTTTGTATCACGACATATGAAAGCCATCTGTGTTTAGACCCTTAATCTCCATCACTGCACACACCCTGCAGAGTCTATATGCTGTGAGTGTATTTTATGTGACAGAAAAGACTGGTTGGGAAGGATGATCTGTGGAACAAAGACCACACCGGTCAAGAAAATGCTGTTAATTCAGCAGTAATGGCTCTGATAGTGATGGTTGATTTTTTGTGTTTGTGCGTTTGCGTGCACGTACAACAAATTATAGAAAAACGTCTTTTTTAATTTTGTTCTTATTAATCATCAGCCGCTAAACTCTCAGCTAACATGGAAGCATCACATCAAAGTGGAAGTTGATTCCAATTATGAGAGCCACAGTTCAGGCTTCTCATTCATATACTCATTCTACTTAAACGACATCAAAGATAAGACAAAACACTTGACGGCCGCTGGTTGTTCTTAATTGGCTTGGTCTTTCAGATCATTGAAAACCTTAAAAGAACCTGGGAATCTGGGTTCATAATCATGTGGACAGCTGTAGGCTCTGTGTCATTGGTGATGAAGCAACCACTTTATATTCCACCAGTGATTCAAGACATGAAGCGATCAGATGAGGATTTACAGCATTTCCGGGAAACCAGAGCCTCACAGGGTGTCGGTTTCTCAAACTATTTATCAGTTCAAATGTGAAGACTGAACCAGCTGAAAGCATCAACGTCCTCACAATTGTAATTCAGTTTGGCTGAAGTGATGCCCAGTTTCACCTCTTAGCTTTTTGCCAAGACAGGGAGACAGAGAAAAGCGACTCACATGATTACTTAAAAAATTAGACCGATTTGTGTCTCTATTTTTTGTTGCAATTAAAAATATTTAATATTTAATTTGGTTTAACTAAGCAGCACATAAACAGACATGCAGATGTATTGGGATTTGTTTTAATAAAAACAATACGATGAAAGTGTAGAAAATAACATTTGACAATATCGTGAACCTAAACATTAAGGATTAACATCACGTTGATCAGTGCTCATTAAGCAAAACACACAAAAGGCAACAACTGAACTGACTGTTAAATTGGGATTAATCACAACTACGAGCATCCTGAACATCACACTTCCAGCTAAGTTGGCAGACGTTTAGTGGTACTAATAGAACACGTCTCACCACTTCATCTGGTGATCTTACTGAGTTTTATATTTAATCATAATATGTCCTGTTGAGCAAATGAACAGTATTATCATTCCTGACATTACCGTTCTGCATCGGCTCATTACATTGAACCCAACTCACAGATCTAGTGCCATGATCCTTTCACATAAACATGTAGTAAAAAAACAACATATATGCTGCAATAATGGATAAATAGTTATTAAGAGGCCATACAATTACAAAGGCAATGTAAACAGGCACAGTATTCACATCATTAGTGCATTAAAACCTTTAACAGCTGCTCTTTGCAGGGTAGTGACATTCTCAACAATTCATGTTAAAATTCACTAAACGAGTGAGTGAGTTAGTAGGCGTCTATTTAAAAACATATAGTATAAGGTCAGTAAGTGTTTGTTCAGTAGTGATAACAGAAGTCTTCCATAAAGTGGATACAAGGACAAATCACTTTTACATGAACCTGACGAGTTCATCATTAAAAATGTAACAGAAAAATATACTTTTGGCAGCAAACATAGAGGCCTCATGAATGTTACCCAGAGTGGTATTCTATAAAAAAGCCACCAACCAAATGCACGTGCCGTTTGCCTGTTATTACTAAGTTGGTCCCTTTTCCACCAAAACAGGAGAGGAAACCTAATGTGAAGATGGTACTCTGGTGAAAGGGTGAAGAAAAGTTAGTTGAGGCGTCTTTCAGTGATTATGGCTCCAAATGAAACTTGAATTTCTTCTCTTTCTACATCAATAGGCTGAATGCAGTGTTGTAAACACCCATGCTTTAGTTTTCATATATTTTAGTTTTCATATATTTTAATGAAATTATCATCCTTCATATTGTACCTCCAGGTACATAAACATCATCTACAAACCTGGATTGATCTGACTGAATTCACTGTCACTCTAGAGGCTATTAATCTGATGTTAATAACTTCCATCCATCAAACTCTGTTAGTTTCATCAGTGGTGAACCTAAATAAGGTTAAAAGACTAAAGGCTTCAAGGACTTTTCTTCTCTCAGTCTCCTTGTGTCAGCAAAGGAATGTCGATTTCTATGCCAGACATGCGTGAGCGGCTGGAGTAGCGCTGGCCTGCGTAGCCGGAACCATATGCCTGAGAGGGAGTGTAGCTTTGCGAAGGTGCATAACTCTGCGAGGGTGCGTAGATCTGTGAGGGTGCGTAGCTCTGTGAGGGAGCGTAGCTGTAGGCCTGGTTTCCTCCTACCTCCGACCCGTACCCATCCGGAGCAGACATCTGAGACATGTACACTTGTGTAGGTGCAGGGGCAACCACACTCTGTGCATATCCGTGGGTTGGCACATACTGCTGAGTGTCGATGACTGTGGGAGGATAGGCTTGTGGTGGAAAGGGCTGAGGACCATACACTGGGGAGGGAGGATATCCGTTGGCAGTGAGAGGCTGAGTGGACAGAGAGGTCGACATGGATGGCAGTGGCAACCAGAAGGGTGAAGGCAACTTCTTACACATACAATACCACATGAACATTAGCAGCGCCGCCAACATTAGTCCTCCGGAGCAGCCTATTGCTACATATACAGCAAACCCATCAGAGAACATGTTGTCATATCTGAGGTTCAGAGCCTTAGTACGGAACAGGAACCACACTGAGGGGGCGATGGCGATAGCTCCACCCAGGAACAAGAACGTCCCAGCCACCAGGTGACAGCCCGCACTGTTGACCAGGAATTTGAGAGTTTTGATGTCCGGCTCAGGCTTGTCTGAGCAGCAGCAGGTCTTGCACATCCCAGACATGCACAGCAGCAAGGCCAGCGAGCCGAACAGCAGGCCTGCAGGCAGACAGAACTGCAGGAGCCGCAGTTCGAGCTGGTCCACTTTAGAGTACCACTGGAAACATGAGAAAACATGACTCTGTTAGGACAACTTCAAAACATACTCAGGAAAAAACAGCTAAAACAGAGGGGAGCAAGCTGATAAAAACAATACCTCTGAATCATAGTAGTAGCATCCTGAGAAGCCGTCCTGTTTCACACATTTAGCCCACAGCCCATCATACACACTGACATTCTTAGCGTTGCGGTTGAAGGTGACGAGTCTCGTTACTCGCCACTGTGGGATTACAGTTGCCACGGCAAGCCCAGCCACTGACACAAAGGCAATGATGAAGGAAAAAGCGTTGGTGGCATGGATGTCACGGCACGACATGGTTGTTGGTGCCGATGGGAACTGAGGCCTCAAGGAGAATTCCTGTTGGAACGGAAGAGTGAGACGGAAGAGTGTTGTGGGAATCAACAGGGCCTCAATGTCATTTTTAGTATTATTTTACTGTATAGAAAACTCCAGATAATGAGAAAAAAACATGGTTATACAAGTTTATTGAATGGCCTCATTAGAACTGAAGTAAGCTAACTGTGCCACTGACTGACCTAGCTATGGGCAACCCCCCTGTATTCAACACAGTTTAGCCGACCCAGTATCTGCTGTCCCAGAAAAACAATGCTCTCATTTCATTAGCAAACACAGTGGGGCTGACTTGACGGCTGAGGTCGCTGAGTGTCTGTATGGCAGTGCATTGCATAGACTGTACAGCTACACAATTAACAATTGTGTTACACACTTGAGTTTTATATAGATGACGGCTTGCAGCCGTGACTTGACCTCGGTATCACAGCTTCACTTCTAGATACTTTTGGAGTTGAGTTAAGATTTACTGTGAAACAATGACTTGCTGAATAAGTGAATCTCCCAGTCTTAGACATGGATCTTCAAATGATTTGATGCCATATATCCTGATTAAGAAGTGAGGACATTTCATAAAATCAGATCTTTTACATTATTCTTGGAATTTGTTTGGATTAAATCTTGTTTTGTCTGTTCTAAAGAGATGGAAAATCTCGCTGAGATCATAATATATATATATATATATATATTAATCAAGTGAATTATGAAGTGAACGTGTTAAAAAGTGCTTAAAATACATGACAAGAGGTTTTTGATAAAACATTGAATTAAGCTATAGCAATATACCTATATAAACAACACGTAATGTGTATTCAAGTCAAACTATGATTAACGCTCCACCATCACTGAGTTATAACTGGTATTTATGAAGCTGTTATTACACTCAACAGCCTCTTTATTAGCCCAGCAAGCTAAGCTAATGATCTGAGTGGTTACAGCAGGTTAGCCCTGTTAGCTCATAGTCCATAATTAAATCAACAGCGATGTATATCAAAATATATAATCGCTCGAGCGTATCATCTGAATATGACACCGATAAACAACTGGGTCATCAAAACCAATTCAACACTGACTAGCTCGTGACGTTAGCCAGCTAGCTCAGAGCCAGAATACAGAGTTAGCATTACAGCAACCTGTTGCGTCCGGATCACTGCGTAGATGTGAAGCTAAAACAAGGTAACTACAATGAAGGAATGCTCCGGTACCGTGTGTGTCCAGCAGGTAGATCGTGTTTAGATCGAAGATGGAGGCATTTCGGCTTATTTCTCCTTTAACGCTGCTACAGACGACAGAGTTTTACTCCGCTTCTATACGAGAGTAAACAGGAAGTGGTGTCAGAGTAACAGGAGCGCCCCCGCCCTCAGCGGCGTCTCACAGGTGCCACTTAACCCTCACTCTTGTCTTGTTCCTGGTCACCCAAAACAAATAGATTTCCTGGAGTTCACTCCTTCACGCATATATACGCAGCTCACATACTAGAAATAGACACAAAGCCAATAAAAGTAAGATAAAAGAGTAAGAAATGCAAAACTAGCATAAACGAATAAATACAATTTCCAAAAAGTAGGTTGAAATAGTCTTTTGTAAATAGGCGGAGGTAAACATTTAGTCCAAACACTCTGTGATGTTTGTTTTCATAGCAGCCATCTGATATTGTGTGTTTCTCACAGTTACCTTCTCATCCTTTCCTTTGCTCTGATTGTGACAGATACAAATGTGTGTTTATCTGTGTACGCCTGTGTTCAGTCAATGCAATTTAGACAGTATGTGTATTTATCTTAATTTTGTTGCCGATAAGCAGTATGAACACACACATATATATATATATATATATATATTTATATATTCAGTCTAGTTATTGCATTAGTACACTTTATAGTAAGCTACTTTCCAGACCAGTATTCTGATCAAATGTTTTGGTGTATTATTAATCAAATTATCTGTTGTATGAATGTTGTGGTGGTGAGAGGGCTGTAAGATACTGACCTCACATTTTGGAGGGCTTGAACTCTTTGACCTCGATGCTTAGATCTTTCTGAGTGAGTGTGGTAATTTGTTTGATTTGTTTTTGCGCCATGTAGAAAAAGTTAATGAAAGCCTGTTTATACATCCGACACTTGGTTGTGACTTGTTTCACTGACAAACTTGATTGACGTCCTTTTTTTTGTGCCTTCTAGGGCGATGTCCCCATTCACATGATTTATAAATCTGCAGGGGAGGACCTCCTCAATGGTGAGATGGTGCTTGGCGATGCACTCTACATGTATTCATGCTAAACACTGGAAACTGTTCTTTGAATTGCTGATGGCTATAAATGTTCCTGTTTCCTAGGTGACCTGCCAGAGCCGCCGTTTCCCAGCCCTCCGTTCCCCGGGTCTAAAGTGGTTCACAGGAGAAAGAAGAGACAGGTAGGACTCTGCTGCAGCTTCAGTTAGAAAATCGTCATCCTTGGCAGACGGCTGCCGATGCTCTCGTGTTCACTTGAATTTGAGTTGTGCACATGAGCATGTGTGTTTCTATAAATTTAAGATAGAAAGATTTTTTTGCTTTTTGTTTTCCCGCCTGTATCTTTTATGTTTGTCCACAAAGTCAGTGCACTGTTTCCTCTCTCTCCTCCCACACATATTCACCTTATGAGTAACACCTTCAGATGTCTGCAGCTGTCTGTCCGTTCAGTCCTCGGAGCCACTCTCGTCTTTATTTGTAGAACAAACACCTGTGTTAGATTTTTTCTCAAATAAATGTCCTTATTGATTTGTCGTCTCTCCTGTTTTCTTGATGGAGCAGGAGACCTAAGTTGATCTCTGTCTTTACCGTGTGTTTACTGTGTGTTTACTGCGCGTGTGTGTGTGTGTGCATGTGTGCTCTCCTGAAATCCTCCTTGAAGCACACAGTCTTGCCTTGAGGAAACTAAGAAAAGTGCTGTCTTTTTTTTCTTCTCTCAGGCTCCACATGTGTCACACAGCGTCGAGGATGAGATCAAATACATTGAGTTGATGGTGATCAATGACCATTTAATGGTAAGTTTAACTATTTATGTGTGAATGTGCAGTTATGATAAAAAATACCGTAAAATTATAAGATAGTAATTCTCTTATATTTGTATTACTGCCTGAATAGTTCATGTGGTTGTTACTTGTGCCTGAAATGACTTAAAAAACTGTATTCTGTCATGTTAAGAATCACATTTTATTATCATAATTTGTAATAAAGTGTATGAAGCTTTTGCCCAGCAAAATCAACTTATATTTGTTTTGGTCTTTTCACGGGATTTGTTGATGATAAACAAAATATTGAATATCACTGTAGACTTGCTGAGAGCTCATAGTTCAGGAAGCTGGGTGGGCCGAGAGTCAGCACTTATAAAGTGTGTGCACTCCTGAGTCAATCGAATAAAAACCTTCCTGTGTTGTGCATGAAACAGAAAATGCTTTGCTCTTAATGTGCTTAACTAAGATCCACTGGGACTGACGTTTGCTTCATACGCAATGTCAGTGATATTCGGAGCGAATTAAACGCTTCTTTCATACATTTAAATGGCATAAAATGAATTTGTTCCAGATTATGGATCCTGCTTCTAATCGTTTCCTCTTCATCCCTCTGTCTCCCTCTAGTACAAGAAGCATCGGCTTTCTGTTGGGCACACAAATAACTATGCTAAGTCAGTGGTCAATATGGCTGACATGGTAAGAATTGTATTGATCCTCTTCTTGGAAAGCTAGCCACAAGCACTCCCACCATGTATCAAAGCCAAGCACACACTGCACTGATTTCTCATTTAACCAACCTCACTCTCTCCATTTAAAACCTCTTGGCCGGTGATGAGTTTCCAGGTTTCAGAGGATTGAAGCGGTGGCACATTCCGACAGTACAGAGGCAGATATTATAATGTTTGATTATTTGTGGCCACATCTGTGTGCTGTGTTACGGAAATCTGACCTACTGCAGGGTCATGTCTGTAAGCCGATAGGCCGGTGAAGCTGGAGGAAGGTCACGTTTTTGTGTTGTGTCCTTGAAGATGATCATATGAAGCCAACTCTATTTGGGAAATACACATTGATTTCCATGCACAAATAGAGTTGTCTTTCCGCCACTGCAAAGAGGCCACATTCACAACACATACTGTAAATGGCAGTGTCACAAGCAAATTTGTACCTTTATCATTCAGCTCTCAGGTTTACTATGTACTGAAAATAAAACTCTCAAAATAATCAACATGAGCCTTTTGAGACAATTCTTTTAAATTGAGGCATTCACTTAAGTGCACATTGAAACACTGTTGAATGCCTCTTTTAAACTGTTTTGTGATAAATAGAAACATACAAAACCATAAATTGACAATTCGGCTTTCACCTTTTGTATTTTTATTCTGCTGTGGTAATCATTTTTTGACACTGTCACCTTTATTATTTAGCAGATACTGTAGCTACAGGCAGGAAACAAGGGCAGAGAGCGTGGGACATGCAACAAAGGCTCCCAGCTGTAATCAAATCGGGGACGTTCCGGTTGTGGCTGTCAGGACATCTCATAAAAGAGACATTTTGAAGGGATTGTGTACGATAATTGCATGGCCTTTGGGGGTCAGTAATGACGGTTACCGTATTTTGGAAACAGCACCTGGACTAGAAAGATGTGACGTGAACATCCCGGTGAGATGAATCCAAGCATAAAAATCGGCGTTAGGAACATTTAATCGTAGGTTTATGTGCATGACGAAGTAGTGTTTGCAGAAGTGCATTATGGAGCGAGTCCTGGTGCAGATATCACTGCCTGAGGCTTTTATTTGCAGAACACTGCTCTTAATATGTAGAGGCGACCACAGCCGTGTACAAATACAAGCAGAGAGTGTCACATATCGCTGATTGCTCCCTCACTGCTCTGTCAAGTTATTCGTGAGATTGTCGTTACTCAGCGAAGAGGCTCTGCTTGTGTCGTCTCCTCCAGTGTTTCTCAGGACCGTAATAATCACACTGACTGGTGCTGTCGCAATGAGCAGCTGGAGATGATGCTGACTTTGATAGATGCCTGTCAGTGATGCCTGACTGTCAGGATCAGGCTGTGCCATTTGTCTGTTCTTTCTTGAACTAATGAGACTTTGAAAACATAACAAAAACACTGATATTCATTTGACTTCAAATCCCTTCAGATCTTCAAGGAACAGCTTAATACTCGGATTGTGCTGGTTGCCATGGAAACCTGGTCAGCGGACAACAAGTTCAACATCGACGACGACCCCATGGTGACCCTGAGGGAGTTCATGAAGTACAGGAAGGACTTCATCAAGGAGAAATGCGACTCTGTTCACCTCTTCTCGTGAGTCCAAGCGTCTGAGAGGATATTCTCAGCCAATTCGGTGCTCAGCATCTTTTCTAATGGAATAATCAATCTTCTCGTTTCATCAGAGGGAATCGTTTTCATAGCAGCTGGGGTGGAGCTTCCTACATGGGAGGAGTTTGCTCTCTCACTAAAGGAGGCGGAGTGAACGAGGTGAGTCAGTGAGCATTCCCCAAAACCTGTCAGCATCCGCCACCATAATCATTCTCAGTTGTCCATTAAAAGAAGAGAAAAATAAAAATAACACACTGTAAATACTTTTATTCCACTTCATGTGTTGGTGCAGGTATTAATAAAATCACCTTAAACAGAGATGCCTCTGCAAGCCCTTTCGTTCTCCTCAGGCTGATCTAATAAACCTCTTATTCTCTCTCTCTTCAACAGTACGGGAAAACGGACGAGATGGCCATAACCCTCGCTCAGTCGCTGGGACAGAACATCGGCATCTTCTCGGACAAGAAGAGGATCCTCAACGGTACACAGTTAAACCTGAATGTGTGCAAACTTATTTCCAAGCCTCTTTTCTGCGCAAAAAAATGACCAATGTGTTGTTATTCTAGGTGAATGCAAGTGTGACGACCGCTGGACAGGCTGCATCATGGATGACGTTGGGTAAGTTAATAACATTTAATAAATGATTCTTGAAGACACGTCTTTCACAGATGCTAGAGACACAATGTCCAGTGTTTTTCATCAAAGTTTCCCAAATGAACGTTTGGATGCTGTCTGTTAAAGTGTACTTGAAATTGATATGTGGTGTGGATTCAGTGTGCAGGCAATACTGTTTTCATCAGAGTCAGAGTTCTCCAAACAAACTTCAATCACACCATCATCTGAGTTGAAAACTATACCGTAGTTTTACTTTAATGCTAACATCGCACTTAACCCTTTGTCCAAAACCCCAAAATGTCATCTGTATTGTTTTATCTTATTTTTTAATTTTTAAATGGCTAAGTGACCCATCAAATCTGACTTAGAAGTATTTCAAGTTTAAGTAAAGTGTAAACAGTTTTATTCTGTATCTCAACATCTGTGACTGTGAACACTTACGTTTATTATTTGGATGTAAACAGACCACAAAATACGGTGGCTACTTTGATATTTGAATTCAATATTTTTTTTAGATAGTTTTTTTTTTTTTTTTTGAAGTTTTGTCACAATTAGGACTTGGTTCTCAAACAATAACAATAAAACAATAGCAATGTAACAAAATTCTCATATATCAATATGATGATTATGCATTGTGTAGGCACAGTGAGGAGGTATGACACATGATTGATCCTCCTCAGATTTGTAAGATGTTTAGCTGTTTATCAAGTGTTTATCATTCTCATGCTCATAAGGAAGATTTTAAAACCACAACCTTCTCTCAGGAGCAACATTTTTCTTTGAAGTTAAAATAAATAATAATGAGATCATTGGAGATTGATAGCATTTTTGGCCATATTGCCCAATCTTATTCACGATACTATTGTATCCATCAATATAAATATGTTGATTAGAATATTTCCATCCAGTGTAGTGTTATTGTAGTATTGTAACTAACCACTAGGTGCCAGTCTGTGTGTGTGGTATCAGTTTGTATATATAACTGCATTTGGCTCCTTTCAGCAGAAATGTATTACATAATGTGATGCTTGCTAAGATTATCAAGTAGGTAATCAGTCAGTCTTTGTATGTTTTAAGCTTTCAGTTTATACAGAAATCATGTCAGTATTTGTACAGTGTGATGAAGCTTGCTTGCTCACTGGGAGCAGAAGTATGCGACTGGGTGTGTTGTGTGTACGGATCACTGTGCTGTGTGCTGTATGTGTGTGTTTATATACCCCTCTTCTTAAATACTTCTCACATTCCCCCTCTATCCCGAATGGGACAGCAGGTGAGCAGAAGCTTGAATAGAACGTTGCCTGTGCTGTTCTGAACCAACTGGCTGCCTCGGAGGGGTTGTCAGTCATCACAACCTTTCCCATTTCATCTGAGAGCACTACGGCCTCGGTGGCCCGCAGCTTCTCTTTTGATTCAAATGATTTGAACAAATACAGTTTGATGTCTCTTTATTATGCACTGGCTGTATTTTTCAATATCATTTTAAAAACAATTTCACATGTACTTTTTGTGAATTCTTCAGTTTGTGGTCGATGTCGCCGGCCGATCAACCCAGAGAGTTTTATTAATTTGGTTATTCTGATTATCGATACGCTCTTCCTCCCTCCTGACCTTCGAAAGTCAGAACTTTTCATCACTTCTGTTTGTCCATGTCTAACCGATTGAAACAGTCTGCAATGTCATTATCATCTTAGGCCAATATTTGTCTCCCTCATATCCCTGTAACAACAGTTCACACCCCGGCACTACCTGTCCAGATCCTGCTTTATTGGGTTTCCATAATAAACCGACTATGAGATCACATGACAGAGGACAGGTCACTCTGCGCTGTCCTCTGTGAATGGATCTGGCCTAGATCTGTTTTCTCTAAAACAAAGTCAATGGTATTTCAGACACTTGTATTCAATGAGCGACCTCAGTCATGTCCATTGACGGAAGTTTCTTTGTATCCCTCAGCACCTGCATGTGTGATCTACCTAACCTGTCTACTACTAACAATTTCACATTTTTTTCACAGGGATTAGTTCTAATGTGTGTGTGTGTGTAAGTGCGTGCGTCTGTGCGTGTGTGTGTTGGTGTGTGGGTGGGTGCGTGTGTGAGTGTGTATTTGTCTGCTCATATTTTTGTGTGTGTATTCCAGCGCAGTGTTTGTGTTGCAGCTTGTTAAGAGCCTCTTAAATCCTAACTAAACCTAATAAAACCTCAGCAGAGGGCACAGTCCATAGAGACGCACAGTCTACTGTCTGAACAATATGGTCGAGTTAGGATTTTGAATTGTTTAATATATTTTCTGTTGCTTCCTTTTACGTTTATTTTCTTTCCATAAAAGATCCAGGACAACATAAGTATTTCAAAGGCAACATTATAAGACTAAATCAACTGAAAAAAGGACACAGGGATGTTGTGGACATGAATCAGCCTGCACAGACGATTTGTGTGTATAAACACTGCCACGTCTTCTAGTGACCACTGGGGGTGATAGGCTGATTGACAAAGAAGGAAGAAAGAAGGAGGATATATTTTGTTAGTTTGTAGAATTACATAATCTGGATCTAGTGAGTTATGTGGTTTCATAACTTGACGGAGGTTCAAGATGTTTAAGATGCCTTCAAACCTTTTCTCGGTGCAGAATGTGTCCACATGCTTAGCTAAGTCAATCTAAGCACTTTCTACAAATAATAACAGTAGTGTCTTGATTTGTTATCTTTTGGAATACATATTTTGATCCCATGGTCTTAAGAACTGTGAAATGAAAAGTCTTTATTGTGGCTGAGTAGGAGCATTAGTCAAAAAAGGATTGTACTTGTTTTGGTGACCAGTGAATCATTCAAGCACGCTTCATCTTTGTTTCACCTCTTATTACTGTTTACGAAAGAGATGAACACTACAAGATTTCTGACAAGATTCAACCCTGACCACAAATTGGAAATCAAAGCCACCGATCCCATTTAAACTTTAAACCCAATTAGTTTTGGGAATCTCTCTCAGATGTTGTAGTGTACTTCATCCACCATCAAAGCATCATTACCTCGTTCCTATACAACCAATCATCTCCGTAGTTTAGTCACATCACATATCAAGTAGCTCCGACCTCTCACCGCCCTGAGTCGCTCTGTTATTGCATTGTTTCCTGACTCAGTCCTGATGACTGTCAGAGCTCCTCACACATGAGCCTGCAGCGGGATCATCCACAGCCTGACACAGCCGCAGAGGATGATGATGCCTAAGTGCTGCTCAGGTTCGGGTCGATATCGTTTAAAGACAGCAGAGTGAACTCTGGACCTTTGACTGTAGTAGATTCTGACAAATACTTAGGATGTTGAAATGACGCAGAATTTCTTTCTGAAATGATGATGCAATAATAGTTGAAAAATGAATCATCCACAATATACAGGTTCATTTCCAGGACAAATTCACAAATTCATTATCGATCCATTAACTCTTTACATATCCATCCCTGTTTTCGCCGTGTAAGCCACACTGTATATCCGCCTCCATGTTATTGTAAGGATCTCCTGAACTGTGAGTATCTGTCATTAAACATGACATTGTAAGAAATACAAACTCAAATAACAAATCTGCTGTGGTGTTCCACGGAAATTAAATGTGAGGTTTGAAAAGTCCTGTTGTGTGTGTCTGTGAGCGAGTCCTCTCACTCCTATCTATTTCCCCTGTTATCTGAGGGTCCTGTCTGTACTGCAGCTAGAGTAACCGCATCATATGGTTGTGTTGAACAGTTTCTACCTGCCCAAGAGGTTCTCCGACTGCAACGTGGGGGAGTACCACAACTTCCTGAACAGCGGCGGAGGAGCGTGTCTGTTCAACAAACCTCTGAAGGCATGTCACACTCACTCACACATATCATACATATACATGTAGTTAAAGGAGTTTCTCAGAACTTTCCATGTTAATTCTGCCCTTTCCCTCCACCTCAGCTGTTGGACCCTCCGATCTGTGGGAATGGCTTTGTGGAGCCGGGAGAGGAGTGTGACTGCGGCAGTCCAGCGGTGAGTGACAGCTCTGCACAGGGGACTGGAGGAAGGCAAACAGGGGAGAGGTGTCATAAAGGGTTAACTCTATAATCAAGGTCAAAGTGATGCTCTAATTCCCCAACAACAGAACCTCCGACTGTGATAGGAGGTAATTTGAACTAATGAGGTAATTTCCCAGGAGGAATCAAAGAGCTGCGTGAAGTTATTGCATTGATTATAGAGTTTGTCAACAGAGACTTTGTTTGAGTGGATCACGTAAATAAACACTTCCCAGTAGTTCATGTGTCAGACCAGGCTTTTTCCATCGGTGTCCCAAGGCTCTAAACCCCCAACTTGAAATTAGACTTAGTACTGAACCTTTTTTTTTATTTTGCTTTAAATATATTCTTATAGGAATGCCTGATTTTTGTTTGTTTGTATTATTTTTTTGTATTGTCTTCCTTATATTCGTCTTGTTTTGTTTTTTTCAGTGTTGCTTTATACCCATGTGTTTTGTAAAGAACTTTGCAAGTCTTGTTTCAATTTGTGCTACAGAAATAAATAGTTATTATCAACATTATAACTCCATCTATAATATGGTATATAATATAATATAGATGAATATGTTGTGTTTGTCTTCTAGGAGTGTGCCAGTGAGGGGGATACCTGCTGTGAGAAGTGCACTTTGACTCAAGGTTCAAAGTGTGCAAACGGACTCTGCTGCAACAACTGCCAGGTACAGCACAGTTTACTGCTACACCTTCCACAAGCAGAGGGAATCACTTCTCAAGAATTTGGACTCTTCTGTCATTACTATCCATGTGGTGTCCGTCTAAAATAAAATCATTCTGTAGTTTTGAAACAAGATTTGGATGAAATCACTAACAGCCACGAAAGCCTACTTTTTTTAAAATCGCACCAACTGTAAAAGCAAGACACTTTTTAAAACCAGGATAAACTAAACAAGATGTCCCCCTCGTTACAGTTATACTCAGCCTTTGCTCTCTGCACAGAATCAACCTTTATAGTGAATTCATTTACCAGCTCAGTTTAAGTTAAGCAACCGTCATCAGGCATTTCCATTTCTATTCTGTTTATAAGTACATATAACCACACACTGACAGAACACTGCACAATTCAACAATCTAACAATGTAAAAAATACATTGATAAACTCCAACAAATGAATTTCTTTTTTACACATAACACACATTCTCAGAGTCTGTGTAATCTTTATTGCATGCTGCTGCAGATGGAGTTCATGGGAGTCGTGTGTCGAGATGCAGTGAATGACTGTGACATCCCAGAAAACTGCACAGGAAACTCCAGCCAGGTGAGCGTGAGCTTCCCTCGCACAGTTTACTCTAAACTTTCTACATGTGTGGCTCCCGCTGTGCACCACAATGTCTCTGAGGGGTTTCCTTGATCTTTTCCAGTGTCCACAAAATGTGCACAAGATGGACGGCTACACCTGTGAAAAGGATCAGGTGAGATGTTTGCCAGTGCTCACTGGGCCTCAACTGTATTTAACATTTTATAAAAAAAGAGCTCATACTTGTGCACTGGGGATGGATCTTTAAACTATATTCCCCTCTACAGGGTCGCTGCTTCAATGGAAGGTGCAAAACCAAAGACAGACAGTGCAAGTACATCTGGGGAGAGAGTGAGTAACATTTCTATGTGATGAATCCAGAAAGACTCAAACTTCCTGCACTGTTCGTCTTAATGCTGACCATGTCACGTTCCTTCTCCCTCAGAGGCAATGGCGGCCGACAAGTTCTGCTACGAGAAGCTCAACATCGAGGGCACGGAGAAAGGCAACTGTGGGAAAGACAAAGACACGTGGATCCAGTGCAACAAACAGTGAGTGGCTCCTCTCCATGAATGTAACCCGTGCAGCTCCGGGTTATTTTCTTTAAATGATCTGTGGTTGCACCTTTGTGTTTCAGGGATGTTCACTGTGGCTACCTGCTGTGCGCCAACATCTCACCTGCACCGCGCCTCGGAGAGCTGCAAGGGGGGATGACCTCCTTCTCCGTGGCCCAACACAGCGGCTCTCTGGACTGCAGGTACACACGTCGTTGATATACAATTTGTTGACTTGTGTACATTATCCAAAACGTTTCCTTTAATGTCCAATCCAAGCGAAATCCCCAGTGTCATTCAAGTTAACATCCCATCTCATTGTGGTCGCCTTTTAATTACATCATATCTGTTTAACTCGTGGCTTTGCCTGTCTCTGCTGTAACAACATATGATGAAGGAAAGCACAGTCATTTTATTCAGGTTACTGGCAAACAACCACGAACATGATCTGAACCGGAGTCAGGTCAACTAGACCCCAAGCGGCCGAAGTTACATATCGTACGTTTTAGTCTGACTTTGTCTAAGACATAATCAGGGTCAAGAAGCAGCAGCATCTATCTTTCCAAAGTCACCAACTGCCAAAAGTAATTTGCCATAAAGTGATTTCCTCTCCAATAATAATTGGAATTATTCATAACATAATATCATTCTGAGGGCACGGAGTAAATAGCTTTTTGAGGACGTTGATGAAACTGGTCGAGAGACATTATGACACCCTAACAGAATAACCTTTGGAGGGCACTCTACACAGCAGATGACAGTGACCATGCAACTCACTTTTATCTCAACTGAACTCTATCAGTACCACATGAAATGCTGTGTTAGTGACTCATCTCATGTTTGTTGCTCAGCGGCGCTCACGTGGTGATTGATGGAGACACTGACCTGGGATACGTCGAGGATGGGACGGCCTGCAGCACAGACAGCATCTGTTTCAATCACAAATGCCTCCCGATCCAACAGTTCAACTTCAGCACCTGCCCCGGGACAACTGACAAGAGCATCTGCTCCGGACACGGGGTACACACACACATACATACAGTGAACACACATGCACAATTACACATACAGGAAACACACCTACATTGACATAAACTTACAATTGTACAACCCTTCAGCCATTGAGCTGTAACTGTGATCAACTATTGGAGCAGGTTTCTTTCCCGATAGTTGAATGACTGTGAACAAAAGGTCAAATATCTTTGACCAAAACTGAATTCTTGCTTCGAAAACCTGAGTCACGTTTGTGTGAATGTGAGTTACTTTTTTTCAGAGCCTCTTAAATTCAGTTTTGATGAAAAACACAAACATCTTGAAAGTATGAACTAAGCTTGATGCTCTAACATTAGTTGTTAATTGTACTGTGTATGTGAACACCACAGTAAAGAGACTATTTTATCAGTAGCATTACTACTATAAATCAAACGATCAGACTTATTTGTATATCACCTCAAACTATTTACTACAAAGAGCAAAACACTGAATCCAGCCAAACACAGGAACTAAAGAAACGCTGTTGACATTTGAAATGAGGAAACACAGAGGTGGTTCAAAAAGAAAAATGAGGAAGATAAAACCATAAAAAGTTATCAGAAAATATAAACCTCAAATAGAAAAGGATGAAATAAAGATAAGATACTCAAAGAGCAGGAAGTCATACCAGATAAAAAGGGCAATTTAAAGGTCCTAAAACCTAGGCCTTTAATAATACAATATTTTTAGTAGTAGCATGATATGTGATGACACTTTTTATTGCTCTGGAAATATATTTATTTCTCTCTTTGCACCACATTTTTCACATTTAAAGATTCAGAGTATGTGTTTTGTGAGTGTTTCAATGTCTTTTTGTTCTACATTCCCACTGTAGGTGTGCAGTAGTGAGCTGAAGTGTGTGTGTTACCTGGGCTGGACCGGAGACGACTGTAACACCACGAATCCGCTCAGTTATCTCGTGGTGGGGCCGACCGCCTCAGTTTCAGGTAAACGTGTTGACGCTCTGTTTCCACTCCTCTGTCTGCGCTCTGCTCTCTGCACCCTCATCCTTGTTGTCATTCATTTCTCTCTGCACTTCATACCAGTGCTTCTTGGCTCGGTCTCCCTGACTTGATCACTTCCAGTTCTTAATTTATCTTCTTCACAGATCCCCAAATGTTATTATGTTTAATATTTCAAGCTTTTTCTTCATTTTTTACTTGTCATTTTTTCATTTCTGTTTATTTTAGCTCCCATGTCGGCATCCCGTCCGCTCATTAAAACCAGCTGCATTCATGTCATTCTTTTTGTTTGTCATTATTTTCACACTCATTCTTTGTCGACAGGCTGATGTCTATGACGGAGTGACTTGAGGTCAGATTTGAGTTCTCTTTTTTTTTCTCATTATATTTGTTGTCTCTTCGATGTCATTTCCTCCTTCTTTTCCTCTCGCACCCCCACCTCAGCTCCAAACTGTCAAGTTGTGTTTTTTTTAATCTGTGTTTTTGTTGTTATCGTGAACCTGGGAACCTACTCCACATGTGAGTTCCCCTCAGAGCAGTGCCGACGGGCGACAGCGGTTCATGTTTCCTCAGTTTACTCTCCTTTTACACTTCTCCCGCTAATTGTAGTGTGTTTTCATGTTCTGCCGCAGTGTTTTGTGGTTTCTGTATCCCCGTGTGTCCACATGAACCAGGAAACATGACACAATCCAATTAACACACAAATGGTTCCCCCCTCTCCTCTCCTCTCCTCTCCCCCCCTCTCCTCTTCCTCTGTCTCAGGTATCACCAGTACAAACATCATCATCGGGGCCATCGCGGGCTCCATCCTCTTCCTCGCGCTCATAATGGCTGCTACAGCCTGGGGCTACAAGTAAGTGTCCCTGCTGCCTGCCCGTGTGAGGTTTGTAATAATTGGCTCCCAAGCCTCCGCTGGCAGCGAGAAATCTGAGGGGGATTGTGACTCGTGATTTGATATCAGGACTGAAAAGAAGAAAGCTAAATTCAGTTTCACATCATTTCAACCCATTCAGACTTCTCCTCTTATCTTGTGAATGACAAACTGCTCTTAGACCTAAGCGATAAAGTGCAAACAAAGCCATACAAAAAAAAATCTTTTGAGGTGATCCAAAGTCCCAATCCGGTCTCATGTAGTGTGGCTTTATTTTGAGGAATCACAAGTCAACAATCGGACACAAGCTACATCACTATGAGGCTGAGTGTCCTTGTTCTTCTCTTCACAGGAGCTACAAGCAGAGACGCTATGAGGAGTCTGAGGTTCACCGAAGATTCTGCCGGTTTGCTCACTTTAACACGATTTTCCATATGTTGATTTGATTTTAAGTAACTGTGGTTTACTTGAGTAACGGTTCTCTTTGCAATGTAATTTTCCCATCATGGGTTATATTTTAGCATCAACAAAGTGTTTAGCCATAGATCATAATCAAAATATATAGTTTGGTTCATCATAAACTATTGATAAATAACTGTGTTAATATTTTAAGGTGTATTTTTCCAGTGATTGTTGTTTCCCCCCCCATCTAAAAGTGTCGTTTTGTATTCGTAGGCAAATGCCCCCAGGCGACTATGTAACAAAGCCTGGGGACGCAGATTCCTTTTACAGTGACATGCCTCCGGGTGTCAGCACCAACTCCGGCTGCAGCTCCAAGAAGAGGTCAGCCTGCCTGTCGCACCTGCAGATTTGCACCCTGTCCTTCACTCCCTCCATCCAATCCATTTCTCAGAACATCTCACTGTTTGGCTTCAGGTGTGCTCATCTCGTCATCACTCATTTAGTCACTCTGTGTGTGTGGGTGTGTGTTGTGTTCATTGGTGTAGGGACGCTCAATATGTGCTCATGTGTGTTCATATTGTGCTTTGTTTCTCTCATGGCTTTCACTATGTGAGTCTATCTGTGAACATTTTTGGAACTGGACCAAAATGTTTAGAATGATAATTGGGTTCCCCTCTCACCTCGTTGTGCTCACATCATGACACACTCCGAGGTCATGATGCTGTTTCACACGTCATAATGTTGCCATCTGCTGCGATGGCATCTTCATCTTCTTCGTCATCTCTTGGCCTCTCCCTCGTCTCTACATCTACAACACGAGCACAGCACCATTAAAGGATTTGCCCGTTTAGAAAGACAATGCTGCAGTGATAATATTTTGTCCTTGCGGTATGTGCGTGCGTGTGTAGATCTAACGGGCTGTCACACTCATGGAGTGAGAGAATCCCAGACGCCAAACACATTTCCGACATCTGCGAAAACGGGCGACCGAGGAGCAACTCGTGGCAAGGTAACACACAGATCTCCACTCCTCCACAAGACGAGATATCTGTGCTGGTGTTGGACTAAATGTAACTCTCAAAGAAGGACTGAAATTATCTCTATGTTAAGTGTGTGTTTATGTTGTTTCTCTGTAGGAAATCTGAGCGGAAATCGTAAGAAGCTGAAAGGAAAGAAGTTCCGTGCTCGCTCTAACTCCACAGAGTAAGTTCGCTGTGGCGAGATGGTAAAGTTGTCATGTCAGTGATCGAAGTGACGTTCAGGTTCACAGAGGAACAGAAGCTCTAGTTGAAAACAGACACATCAGGGATAAAGCTCATGTTATTCTTTATTTAAAATGTTGTACCTCAACAAATCCCATTAAAAGACCAAAACATTCTAGTCTGTTCTTCAACATTTACATTCTCTGCGTACTTCATACAGAGAATGTAAATCATAAAAAAATGTAGAAAAAAAAGGGACTATATAAAGATGGACGACATAACAGTTCCCCAAAAGTAAATCCAAAGCATCTCAATCGCCCCCTGGTGGCTGGTGGCAAGTATAGGTCATTAATCCTGTGTCCTCCATGTTAGTGAATGGGACATGGACAAAATGAAAAAGTACACATTGAAATCAATTTTTCTCTAGATGGTTTCTGTCATATTAGGTAGTTCTTATCTTATATTTGATGCTGTATAAATGGGGTGAAGCGTTTTGATTGACAGATGAGACTGACTCCAGTCCCTGATCTCTGCTGCACAGACTCTGGCTCAAAATGCAATTAGGATGAATTTAGTCTTTGTTTTGGTCTTTTCATGAGGTTCGTTGACAATAATAAAATAAAGGATATACATTTTATTATCTACTAGCAGACCAAAGCTTTAATTAGTGTTGTACTGCGGCTCATCAGCTGGTCAAGTCATATGTGAGATCACATTGGTCACATCAGCTCCTCTCCAACTTGTGAAGCTGGACTCTATACACAAATATTATGAACTTTGCTCATAACCAAATGAAGTATGTTTGCATTTCCGCCTGTCGACTGTGAATGAACAATGAATGGTGCATCGGCTGCCTCCTGTCTGTGGGCCTGAAGGTCTTGGCACATGACGCACAGTCTGCAGTGCACCTGTTCTCACGCAAGCATGAGGCTGCCTGAGTGGCGACAGGCATTGGTGCTTGGAATGATGTGACATGTAACCCATGTGCAAGTGAGCCTGTAACCCACGACACAGTTGTTTGCCATTGACACGGTGCTGTTTACATCCGACCCCACGCGCAGGTCTGTCCGCCAGCGTTCTCTCCATTTTCTCTGCTGCATCTTAGTGTTTGTTCAGATTATCTTTGCTCTCCTCTGCTTTCCTAAAAATATGTCCTCTTCCTCTCTCCTCCTCCTCCTCCCCCTCCCAATACTTGTTTCTGGAGATCTTCCTTTTCATTTCTGTTCCTTCCTCTTCTCTCTTCTCCCCCCTCCTTGTGTTGTGTCCATCACCCCACACCCCCCTACCTCCCACAGGTATTTAACCCCTCGCTGCAAAGCAGAGATTTATGATGTAACTAAATGGGTAGAAGATGTGAATAAAAACACTCAAGGACCTTACCTTAGGTATTACCTCAGACCATGTCCCTGTTCCCCACACGCTTGTTAAAACCCCCTCACTTTTCATTTGATTTGTCGTTTTGTCAAGGAAAGAAGGAATAAGAACCAATCTGGGAAAGTTTTTTGGCCGAAGTTTGAAAATATAATCTCTGAGAACGCGTTCTCAACAGCTGCCATGCTGAGAGTTATAGTCCTTGGTTAAAAAAAAAACAGATGGTGAAAATAC
Organism: Platichthys flesus; assembly: GCF_949316205.1. Lineage (NCBI taxonomy): Eukaryota > Metazoa > Chordata > Actinopteri > Pleuronectiformes > Pleuronectidae > Platichthys > Platichthys flesus. The sequence goes on from NC_084955.1 coordinate 15,997,812, forward strand.
GCTTTTCTGCCTTATATTTTATAACATATTTTGCCGTTTTATCAAAGCCATTTTCTTCTTTTTAACCAGCTGCCTTTCAATTTGCAGTTTTTTATTTCCTGCTGTAATAAGACTCTTGCTGCCGCCTGTCCTCTTGTTATATATGTATAATTTTATTCCTTATTCTCCACATCCCCTCCTTTGCTTCTCCCCCTCCGCCTCTTCTTACCTCTGCATGTTCAGTGTTGTCGTGTCAGCACGTGTCCGTGTGTCGGCCCGGCCTCGCTCCCCTGTGGCCTGACGTGCCTTCCCATCAGTGTGATGTCACTTCTGAGCCAAACATTTTGTGACACCAGCATTGAGCTGCTGTGACAAACTGTGGGCCAACTCAGTGATCGTGTCCAAAGTCTATAGATCCTCACAAACACGAGGTCTCCCTCAGAACGAGCTCTGGTCCCATGTTAGTGACTGTTTCTTCACCTCAGCAGTCAGTCAGCGTTGTAATCTATAGACCTTCACTGTGTCCAGGAGCACAACCCTGCCCCTCCGCCTGCTATTACATTTACTCAATGACAGAATCAGTGTCACAGAGTGGAGAGATATGGAGGACACATATAAATAACAGGTTTACAGAAACTAAACCTCAATAATCTCCCTATTTGACAACGTGACCTCACTGCTCGGTTCTTTCCAGCCTAAAACTTTTTTGGAGGAATAACCCGAAATTAGTTTATTTTAATATATTTTTTCTTGTTAATAATTGTATTTGCATTCAATTTACATATAACAGCAGAATAGAAGAAAGACGTTCCCCATACAGTGGACAATAACAATTAGAAACGACTGATAATCCAATCCACATTGGTATAAATGTAATAATATTTAAACTTCTCAGAGAGGTCAAACAAAAAGAATACAAAACAAGAAATGAATATAATGTGATTCAAAGGGTGTGTCAGTGCACGGTGAGGAAACAGTGAGACAGGAAACTATGACTGTCCACAGCGCAGCTGGGTCCCTGTGTGCTGCTGAAAGAGAATTACATACTGTGGACAGAGGCTGACCATAAAGGCTGAAGGGTGGTGTTATTTTAACAGATGCCACGATCCGTCTTTCTGAGGCAAACGGTGATAAGAGCTCTTACGGGCAACCTCTCTGTGCAGCAACACTGAATAACAAGAGCTGCTCAAGAAGGATGTTGCCCAAAGTCACAGATCCAACATTAGCTTGTGTCCTCAGTCTAACCTCATTCGTTCATCTGGGTTTTTGGCCAACGTAATGCTGCGCTGGATAGAAAAGGAAGAGGCAATGTTTTTGATAATGTCACTTTCCCTTTCTCTCAGGACGTTATCCCCCGCCAAGTCTCCCACGTCCTCCACAGGATCCATTGCATCCAGCAGGAAGTACCCGTACCCCATGCCCCCCCTCCCCGATGACCAGAGGAAAGCCAACAGGCAGAGTGCCAGGGTGAGTATCATCACATCATGTAACATAAAACCACATTATGAGGCTGATTGTGTCAGGACGACTGGTTTTAAATACAGTGGAGAGATTCTGCACTGGTTGTCGTAATCTTATGGCCTGGATTGAGCTTCAGACTAGAGCTGGATTTCCGTACACATTTTGTTATGGGATGTGGACCAGTCCTGGATCTGGTAGCTTGAATTAGTTGCTGACAGAAATGTTGCTGGATATTTTTAACTCCACAAAACCTTTGTAGAAAGATGCCCTACTGGTCCGGGAAGAACCCATTCTATTTTGCTCTCGATAGGGATCAGGGGCCGGATCCAGCAATAACTTTTTCACTTTCTTCAGCACTGAGACTCATATCTATGATTCTTTGTAATTTGGCGCCGCTGAATTGAGTGTTGGGCCTTAGCAGGGTCATGGACTGTCTGAGTAATATCAGTTATCATTATCAGTCCTTTAAATGTCTTACAATGTTAGATTCCTGGATCTTCCCTCTCACTCGGATCTGCACCAAAGATAAAGTTGTTTTTCAACAAACATACAACCCAACCAAAAAACCGTGAAGTCAAATGTTGAAATAACTTTTCTTTCTCTTTCTCCTCCCTCTTCTTGTCTCTGCAGCTGTGGGAGACTTCAATATAACAGCCGTATCAGCCACTCTGTAAAAGACCTAAAGGAACTACACCTGTCTCTCCTTTTCTATGAATGACAAACACGAAAATGAAACAAAATTGACTCTCGGCGCCTAAAGAGAATGACAGAGAGAGAGAGAGAGAGAGAGAGAGAGAGAGCCCCCAACTGGAGTGGAAACTGGCAGAGGTGTGTGTGAGTCGGTGTGTACATGCATCTCCGAGGCCGTCAAGCCAGATGTTCGGTGGATCACTACAAGATGACGTTAGAGTGCCGGTGGGGAAAACCAGCTCCACATCCACTCCAGACCAGCTGGAGCTGAGACTGAGCTCTTCCAGTCTGCTCAGGCCTCACCAACGGGACTCCAAACCCCCAACCACCACACCCCCCTCTCCCACAATCCCTGAAGCCTCGACACATCCTCTCATCCCTCTCACTTCAACACCCACCGCTCCACGAGTGGTTCCCGAGCTCAGCCGGGCCGGGAGCGGGGTCACGGCATCACACGGCATCGCTGGACTCGTCGGCTCATTTTTGACGCACGTGAAATCACTGTAGAAACTCCCAACACTGTATGCATGAGACAACCCCGATTATCAGCAACCTCCTCCGAGCGAGAAGACGAGAAGAAGAGCGATGTGAGACGAAAGCATGCGAGGGGGGGCAGTGATTGTATTCCGTCTGTAGGCTTAGATGCTTTCTCTCCACTATAGGTAACTCATATTGTATCACCACTTATAACCCATAACACACGACATGGACCCAACCCTGCTCCTCTTCCTCCCGTCCCTCGGGTTGTTTGTGTAAATATGTACAGTGAAATACAAAGAGTATGTTTTTTGCTTTTATTTTGAAAGAGGAAGGTCTCCTCCTCCTGCTGTATTGTGTTGTAGACAGAAGCGGATCTCTAGATGGGTGTCCGTGTTTTCTTCTTTCCTCCCTCCAGCTTTTCTTTTCTTCTTCTCCTGTGTGACTGTGATCTCTATAGCTTTCTCCATCCACAGCAGAATGTAAACGTGTTCTTTTGTTTTTTCAATATTAGCACTGGTGTCACTCTCTGGGCGAAACACTGGGGCGCGAAGAGGAAGTTTTGATCGTGGCGCAGTGAGAAGTGGATTTAGCTCGAGTGGAATAGTTTAATGTGCCATTCCTGCGTGAAGGGAGCGGACTGAGATGTGTTTGGTGTAGTTATAGATTTACCACTTTTCACTCACGTGGCTTTTGGAAAGTTTTTCCCATTGATGATGTTAGGAAGTTGAGAGTTTTCTCCACGTTTGTATGTTTAAAACCGAGCGTGTGATGAGATCTGGAGAAATCGTGATTGAGATATTTAGCTTGTAAATGATTAACTATGCTGTACAGTGCTTGCTGTTCGAGCTTGTGAGGACCAACAGCATGACAGTTCTATATCGAATTAAGTTATTTCTCTGGTAGGCTGTTTGTAAGAACATGACGAGAAGGGAGCATGTCGCCGAAATGACCCTCACTGTTTCTGCTTCGTGGCAGGAAGTCACGGGGGGGGGGAATAGACAGGATTGGGAACGGACATCTTTAGATATTTAGGTTGGATCTTTGTGGAGACTAATCTCCCATCAGCCACTTCTCTGTACAGTTACAGCTCGTTGTTCTGCCGTGTGTAGAGACCGTCGTCTTAAGGGCCTCACGTTTGTCATTCTACCGTCGTTTCGTTTCTGTCCTGGTGTTGGCACTTGTCCATTTGTAATTCATGTATGCATTAGGACTGTATAGGTAATATGATTGTCACAATATTGGACTAATATTGCTACTAGTATCTTTTTTTATTAAGTACCTTTGTAATGTTCACTTTTTTTCTCAGCATTATGTACAGCAACTACTCCGACAGTTATTAAGTGCATTATTGTAATTCTGTGTTAATGAGTTTGAATGGAAACTTGAAGACTTTTGCTTTTTTTGGTTGTTTTTTCACACATTCGTTCCTCTGGCATGTGCTGATCTGTATCTTATAGGTTTTGGACACACGTGTTGTCACTGAGATCTGAATGATTTGCCTTCATCCAGAGCTTTTTAAGTCTTCGCTCTGGTTCTTCAGTGTCCACCGGCGCAGGTTGTAATATTCTTAACATCGTAGTACTGTGCCACAGCGAGACATTTTGTCCCGGTGTCACGGATGATGGGACCACGCAGGCTGCAGTCACTTCTGCTGATTGTACGTCTGTCAACATTTCCCCCTGACATGTCTGCCGTTGCCTACCGGCACACGTTGGAAGGACTCTCTGGCGAACGCCTGCACGCATGAGCTGTCTGTCTCTGTGTGGCCAGAGACTTGAATGTATTTGTGTTCTGGAGCACACCCACCACCCAGTCTCACCCACGCTGTCCCATCCCGCCAGGACACATCGGCACTCCGCTCCAACCTTAAAAAAAAAACAAACACACCTGTACTAGTTCAAATCTAAATACTGTAGTTGCTGTCAGTTTCTGAATTTTGTTTTTTACATTTTTGCCTGTATGCTGTACATACGACGATGCAAAAATCCATCCCCGTATTTTTTTTCCCTCTTAATCATTCAGTATTGTAATATATTTAATATAAAATAAAACTTTCATCAACACAACTCTCTTTTCTGCTGTTTCTAATAGCCTCTATTCACTTGTAAAGGAAAACAAACAGCACATACAGGAAAACTGATATTTTATTGTTTTATTATTTCAACACTACAGGGACGCACTGAACCAGTACAGACCTTATTTAGTGGCTCCAGAATCAGCTCCACATGACTCACATTATATTCAACTTATTTGCTGATTTAATTCAGAGCTTCTCCTGTTACATTGAGTCACTGACGGCTGCAGACCACATGCCCCTGTTTCCTGTTACATGGCATAAAGACCAGTTTTACACGCCCCATGTTGTTTGGTCGTCAGTGTCTCTTGTTGTGTTAGTAAAAGTCAGTGAATCATACAACACACACATACAAATAAATACCATCTTAACCTTCATTGACAATCATATGAAACAGAAACAGGTTCCTTGGGACGTTTTGTATCATCGATGTATCTGGTGATAAAGCTGATGCTGCATTGGCTTGACCTGTTTTCAGTAAAGGTTTACGAATCAGTCTTTTACAGTGCATCGTTTCTGAATAGAGCCTCTTCAGCATCGAAACCAAACTCACAGCACATGATATTTTGCCTGCGTTGGTCAATAAGAGAGTCAAAAGCAAAGTCTTTGAAATGCACCGAGCGGAGTTTCTGTTTCTGTCACGGACGGATGACGTTTAAGAAAAGTTCCTCTTCACCAGTTTGATCTTCTTATTCAACGGACAGGATAAGACTCCGCTGTCATCGTGCTCTGTCGGTCCGACTGAAACCTGCGAGACGCTGTCCCTGTTTATTATGAATGCCTGTGTGATGTCTGCCTTAGTGCCTGCAGTCTTTCTTGATGGATGGCTTTGGTTGCCATGGCTGCGTCGTCATCAAGCGACTCTCTGATGCATCTTTTCAAAGCGTCGATACCAAACCCGGTGGTGGCCGAGACGGGAACCACGTGTCTGAAGCTGATGTAATTCTTTGGTCTCATGTCGTCCGGCAGCAGAGCAGAGAACTCTGCAGGAGGGAAAAACAGAATGATTGTTCAAAATCCAACATAACAAAAGGACCACTGTCAGTTATTGTCCTGTTAAAATGTTACAGTGCTTTGGTTTTTTTTCTTCATCATGATGCGTTTGGTTTGTTCAAATGTTTTGAGCTGTATCCTCAAGAATAAAACTGCAAATCAAAAGAATCAAATTGACCTTCTGGGTTTTGGAGCTGCTCCTTCAGCTCCTGTAGTTTGTCCTCAGCGTCGGGCAGGTCCATCTTATTCACCACCAGCAGAGCAGGCTTTGACACAAGCTCCTCCTTGTACAACTCCAGCTCCTTCAGGGGGAGAAGAAAGAGGAGGATGAAGAAGACGGAGGAGGTAGATAAATGGTACTCATGAGGCAGATGGATTCAGGACAGGTGAGATTATAGTGACAGTATAACTCTCACCTTGGTTAGAAGCTGCACGGCTTCAAAGGCCGGCCTGAACGGGGTTTTACTCGCCAGCTGGAAACCAGAGACATCAACCTGCCGCCAGACAAAACACAAACAAGATCAATCATCACCACCACAACCTGTAATTTGCAAATGGTTTTGACATAAATTTTGTAATCATTCACTTATAATGTCTCTTTTGAAGTTTCTTTACCAACTATTTCACTTGATCTTTATTTTATTTGTCCTTCTAAGTGAAGCAGTGTGTAATATCTGTTTACACATTGAAATTCATTATATGTAGTTGAGGCTTCTGACTCACAACAAACAGAAGCTGCTTGGTTCTCTCCACGTGTTTCAGGAACTTGTGGCCCATTCCTTTATTGGCATGAGCCCCTTCAATGAGGCCCGGCAGGTCAGCGACGGAGATCTGCAGAGAAGAAACTAATGAGTGAGCGAAACTTGAGGAGAAACAAACAAGTGGAACACTTATTTCCTACGGAGCATTCACATACCTGTTTGTAATCTTTATACATCAGTTTGCCGATCTCAGGCTTCAAAGTTGTGACTGTACAATAACGAAGATTTTAGAAATAACAGTGACACATCGAACACACCGACAGTAAACACATGTGCAGCATCATGTACATACAAGCGTAGCTGGCGATCTGAGGTGTGGCGTTAGACAAGGCCGTCAGCAGAGAAGACTTTCCCGCATTTGGGAACCTGACTCATCAAAAGGGAAAATCAGACATTCAAAGCCACATGGAGCCAGTTTGAGCCTCGGCTGAAACGAACCAATGTGTTAGTGTGTGTTTCTGTTCTCACCCGACCAGGCCCAGGTCAGCGATGAGCTTGAGGTCAAATCGGATGTGCTTGGTCTGACCCTTACTGGGCTCGAACGCAGTGTAGAGGGCGCCCCCTGGTCCGCCTCTCGCCACCATCAGACGTTCCCCTTCAGCATTCAGGTCACCTTGGAGGGGAGCGAAAATTAAAAATCACGACACATACATTCATCTTTACCTTTCTTTGATTTGTTTTTTTCTCTTAGCATTGCCTCTTTATTTTATTGACACTGGAGCCAAAACCAGAGCCTTTCGCAGACATATCAGTATCAGCTTTTAGGATGTGCAAATATATGAAAGCTTTTAGTTTCCAGAATAAACAATGAATAAAAAGATTATGTCGGAAAGATATGTACATTTGCAAGTTATATATATTTGTTTGTATTTGTATTTTCTTTTTATCTATAATACAGTTGTAACAAATCCAGCCTCAATTAGATTTCTTTGTCATTTACGTTTGAAAACTATCTTAGAGATCAATTAATATATCAGATTATATATGGGAATTGGACATTTTCCTAGTCCCCAATTTTTTTGCTTTACTTTCTAACCAATATCTGTCCTGTTCATTATTAGCTTTTCTGTCAAATATACTAATTCCCTTTAAAATGTTTGACCGACAGTATGTTTTGCGTTTCACATGACATGTTACCGAGTATTCTGCCATCATCAGTGGTGACAGTGATGCCGACAGGAGCTAAGATCTCCAGGTCCTTTCCCTTTTCTCCTCTCAGTGCTCGGACACTGTCAATAAAATACAATTCACAATAAATACACAAAACGACATTAAAGCAACTCTGACTTTGTGTGTGAGAGAAAAGTCCAGGTTGGATTGAGAGAAACTAACCTGCTGTTGGCTCCTGCTCCACCTAGGAAACGTTTGTGAGGATATTTGTCCTTGACCCGCTTCAGCGTCAGGTTGTTCGCTGCCACCACCCAAACATCTCCTCCTTTTCCTCCCTGTCCCCCGAGACGGGGCAGCCCCATGCCGCCGCTGCCTCCGCGGACATACAGACGCAGATTATCCACAAAGTTTCCAAACTGCAAAAAGAGATTTTAGACTGATGAGATTCATAAATGTGTCCAGGATCACCATTAAATATGAATAATGATTCATAATTATATTATAGCTTCTTTTGTGTATTTCCAAGAGCTACAATGAATATTCCTGTTTCATTAACCATACATGTTGGATGTGCACCATGTGATGGGGCTGAAAGAAGTAAGAGGACCTTGAGAGCTCTTGGGTTTTACTGTGAAATTATAGTTTTCAAATTTTAGAAGAAGGTTTCTGCTCAAATGTTGGATGCATTGGATTTAACAATAACACTGAACAAGCTAGGTTAGCATGCTAACAGTCGCGTTCACTCTGGTACTGTTCAGTCACAGATATTAGCATCGTATCAACATAAAATTGTGATGAAAACAGAGAACACAGACCCAGGTCCTCTGTGTTGATGTTTGGAAGCTAGTTAGCATGTTAGCTTCAGAGCCAATGTCACCGTTAAACCCGTAAATAAAACCATAACTGCGGATGAAATGTGTCTCCTGAGATCATTATGGGGTGTGTGTCAGTGTTTACCTTCCGGAGGCAGATTCTGCTGAACTGAACCATCGCGCGTGACGTATTTCGCCCCTGTTTTCTGTCTGTTGACTGAGTTAGCTGCTAGTAGACATGTGTTAGTTCAGGACAGGAAGTGGTGGTGGCTTCTCTCAGCTGATTGGCTCATGAAGCAGAGGGGCGGGACGGAGCTGCAGCTGGACTGAACCAAACTCTTTATAAAAAGGTTTGTACAAGCACAAAAATATTTATTTTACTTTGCGTAAGATAGAATTAAACTATAATAAATATTGTAGCCCTGCAAATACACACCAACAAATAACATTTACTCGAGTTAAGTACACAACTCTACATGTCAACAACAGAGTTACTTTGTAAATTCTAAACATTAATAATAAGATGATTTAAGATAAGTAAAGATACGAAAAAATAAATTCACAGGAAGTATATATTGTCTTACCTGTGTCATTTTTCTGAATAACATTTTGACAATATCAATTATGAGGTTTTACAAAAAAAATGTTTACTGTATAGATTTGGAGATTTTTCAAAGTAAAGTCGAACATTTTCAACGTGAGATAGATAATTTCACGATACTTCAAAGTACTGCAAAAACACAGAGAGAGGTCCTGAACACAGGCATATCCGTTTCACTCTGAACTTATTGAGCAAAGTGTTTTTTGACAACTTTGAAACACCCTGAAATTATCTATTATAGAACTTTGAAATATCCTGAATTGATCTATTCCAAAGTGAAAATGTTGGACTTTACTTTGAAAAATCTTCAAATCGATACATTAAAAATGTTTTATATTCAGTATGTAGGTAGTCAGAGAGGTCTTGAACATAGGCATATCAGTTACACTCTGAACTTATGGAGCAAAATGTTTTTATAGAACTTTGAAATATCCAGAAATTACCTGATTTGATTGTACACATGTTGGACTTTACTTTGAAAAATCTCCAAATCATAAAGTAAAAATGTTTTATATTCAGTATGTAGGTAGTCAGAGAGGTCCTGAACACAGGCATTTGAGTCTCACTCTGAAATTTTCGAGAAAAATGTTTTTATATAACTTTGAAATATCCAGAAACTACCTGATTTGATTGTACACAAGTTGGACTTTACTTTGAAAAATGTCTTAATATATACAGTAAATATGTTTTATATTCAGTATGTAGGTAGTCAGAGAGGTCCTGAACACAGTGATATCAGTCTCACTCTGAAGTTATTGATCAAAGTTTGTTATTTGATTGATTGTACACAAGTTAGACTTTACTTTGAAAAATATCTTAATCTATACAGTAAATATTTGATATTCAGTACATTTATAATTTGAGAGGTCCTGAACACAGGCATATCAGTGTCTCGCTGGAATTATTGATCAGTGTGTGATATATGGTTTTTACAGTACTTTATATACTAAACTACTTAAATATTCAGAAATTAGCTACTTGAAGCTAAAAATGTGTGACTTTTATTATGTAAAATCTCAAATCTCAAAATTGATACAGTCAAAATGCTATTCATAAAAATTAAAGTATTATCCAATCGTTTTTCCTTTTCATCATGCATTTTTTTATATGCTCCATGTCAACAGTTTATTTTGAAAAAACGATTTGGATGCGTTTACCATAAATATCAGTATATGCGCGCAGTACAATTTCTGTGTCGGCTGGCTTGACCTCAGTCACTAAGTGAAAGGATAATAACACTTAAGCTGTCCATTGTCATCGTGGTGAGTAGATAATGAGTGAATTTACATTTTTGGGTGAACTATCCCTTTAATGTACAAAACATTCTTGACATAAGTACCATAAGGGAGCCACGTGTTTCTTACAGGCAGGAGTGTGAACAGGAAGATGATGCTGCTGCTGCTCAGCATCTTCCGCCTCTATCGTCCTCCCGACGTGCACGCGCCTGCCAGTGCAGCGTGAGATGTGCATGTGAGGACAAAAGCGCGCAGGACCCGGTTTCTCTATATATCCCACACACACACACACACACACACACACACACACACACACACACGCACACACACACACACACACACACACACACACACACACACACACACACACACACACATAGAGAGAGACACGCACACACATACAGAGACAAACACTCATTCAGGTCAGCGGAGATCTGGATTCTCAGGCTGATCCGACCTGAACATACCTGGTCTGCTCGGTTTCAACTGCGCGCACGCGCAGGTATACGTGCGTGCGCGCGATTGTGATGACGAGATTGGCTTCTCATCTTGTGCAACATCCCGGACAGTCGCGTGGATCCTCCCACCGGTGTCTGCCTGTATTTATACGGCCAGAGATGCGGCTGTAGGTCGATGTAACGGGACGCCACTTGGAAATACAGAGACAGATCACAGCACGGTAAGAAACAATGTTCTTGGCAGGTGGTTGCATGTGTGTTTGACCTGATTTATGCAATGATGGTGACATGTGCTTCTTGTGAGTCATTGGACTCGGGCTGCAAGGAGCTGGGAGTGCGCATAGTGGGAGGTTGGAGCTTGCGTAAGTCCATGTGTGAGATGCATCACATCATCCATGCTGCTCCATCAGTGTAGGCTGTGCCGCAGCAGCAGCATGCACATGGGCGATGGAACCAGTATAGAGCTTGGTTTAAAGTTCACAGAATTGTGTAACCGACCTACCTGCAAGGTGCACAGGTAGCAAGGATGAGGTTGAAGTTCTTGGCTCCTTTCAGACCAAATCAGGAGAAAATTGATAAAACTCAGCTTGAACTGGTTAATATTTTCATGCATCGTTTCCTTTCGAAGTACATGTAAACAGGGGGATTAAAAATGTAGTCTCTTTTATGTTGTGTTAATGATGTGACCTCAACGGACATAAAAAGAAACATGTCGCTTTGAGTTTCAGCTGTTTATCAGCCCAAAATACTCAGAACACCGTGTTCTAGAGAAGTGTGGTCCGTCCACACATGCTGCACAAAGGGCAGGGAGAGAGACAACTAGACTAAAGTGAAGTCATCCAACATCTTGGGTTGGGACGTTTCTATCGTCATCACATTGTAGATGTGGGTGTGTTCTCAATATATTTCCCTGAATTTGAAACATTCATACTTTTCCTCTTAAGTAATGCAGTTTGTACGATCAACTGTGCAATTGTTTTTACTTTGGTAAACGACACAGAATAAACCACCAAGATTTAGTCCCACTCTTCCATCTGAAAAATATGGCACTAAACAACTATTCCAAAACAAACACAAACTGCTGTGAATGAATAATCTTGTTGATCTGAGAAATAGTTGAAAACTCCATCTTAAAGTTGAGTTTGTGTGGCCATGAATACTGTTGCTGGAGTGAAGAGTGACTTCCTACCACTGTTATGTCAACCACAGGGGGAGACTTTGTTATTTTGTATTTTTTGTTGAGAAAAAAAAGTTGATAATCTTTGATTCTGCAATCCACCTACAGTAAGAGACACATTTTGGCCCGAAAGTGCTGGCAAAATCCACTTTTGAGGACTGTAAACATTGTGAGGTTTCTCAAATTGACCAGTGGCGTGGAAATACCAGTATGAAGCTACCAACTGTGTGCAGAACATTCTCCAAACAGAGCAGGCAATGTGTGGAATCCCAGTGCTTTTACTGAAAAAGGTAAACAAACCGATGACCAAAGACAACTGGTGGGATACAGACACGGGTCAGACAGGGAGGGAGGGAGGGAGGGAAGGGAGGGGGGGGGCGCATGGGAAATGAGGCGGACTGCACTGGCAGCAGGGGCACATAGGAGTTTGAAGGGAAGTGAGCCAGAGTGTGGGGGATACAAGACAAAAGCAGTGTGGCCAGTGTTTCAGTTGGTATCAAACTGAGACAAGTGGGCAATGCTTGCGGTAGGTGGTTGGTTGTTTTGGCGGGAGCGTGTGTGTGTGTGTTGTGTGTTAGTGGTGGTGGTGGTGGGTATAAGGAGGGAGGAGCTCTGATGGTTTGGTCTGTCAGCATGCCAGGGCCACATTCTCATCCTGCTGCCATTGAAAGGGGCGGTAAAGACATAAACAGGCCCAGTGGGATTAGGGCCCAGTCGGAGGAGTGATCAGAGGGGATTTGCTGCCCGGCGGGCACACAATGGCACTGTCGGGTAACACACAAACACACACTACACATGCTCACTGACAACATTTCACAACAGACCTGAGCCTACATAAATCTTATTAGAACATCCTTTTGTTTAGGAAGCGGCATGTTTGAGAGGACAGGGGGTGTGTGGACGTTGGCGGGACGGCGAGGACAAAAGCCGGGGGTATGTTGTGTTGTGGCGCGGTGTTTCCACGTGTGTGAAGCCCCAGACAGACAGGGAGGGTCATGGCTGTGTGTGGAAGCACAATAATAGGATAGGATGAATAAAGGTCCCCCCCCCCCCCCCCCCCCCCTCCATGGTGGGTGGAGACAGGATCTAACCTAACGTTGGACAACAACACCGGCAGACAAAAAGACAGGAAGCTGGTTTGAACCTGTTAGAATAATTGGAACCAGATTGATTTTAGCTAAATATGTCATGCACAGCTTCAGACAAGATCTTTCTTTAAAATTCTGCCTTTTTGTTCCTCCACAGTGCCGGCTCTGGCCCAGGTTGCAGCCATGCCTCTCCTGGAAGAGACCACTCTGCCACAAGAGCACCCACCCGCCGTCCCTGTTGTCATTATAGGTTAACGTTTTGCCCTTGCATACTTGTTCTCAGTCTATGTTGTGCCCCATGATGCTGTGTGCACTGCTTTGATACTAATCCACCATTGACTAAACTTGGATTTGTTTTTCAGGCAACGGGCCATCGGGTATTTGTCTGTCCTACCTGCTGAGTGGATACAAACCCTACCTAGATACAGCAACTGTGCACCCAAACCCAATACTGTACAGGAAACTGCAGGAGACCAAGCACCTACCCATCACTGAACAGGTAAAGACTAGTACATATTACTTGAATGTATACACATGACCTCACAGGGGCTCTGGTATGTCATAAAGTAAGTAAAGTTTTCATCTAATATGTCCTTTTTCATTGTATTTGTATTATTGTCTCGTCATATTTTATCTTTGTAAAGCACTTTTTAACTTTGTGTTGCATTAATAAAGTTTATTATTTATAATTATTATTATTATATAACTGGACATTTTCCCGACAGGATCTGGAGTATTTGAGTGAAGGTCTTGAGGGGAGGTCAGGGAATCCAGTGGCTGTGCTTTTTGACACACTGCTGCACCCCAATGCTGACTATGGCTATGAGTTCCCTCCTGTCATTCAGTGGAGGAGGGACAAGCAGCAACACCTCCCACACCTGGTGCTGGGGAGGGCAACACCTGGAGGAGCCTGGCATGTAAGCTCCAAGGTTTAGTCTTCCAAACATGCATATCCATATTATCTGTGAATCCTTTATTTTTTGTCCATTTTTACATTCTCTTCTACTTTTCCCTCCTCAGGCAATGGAAGGCTCCATGTTGACTATTAGTCTTGGCATCTGGATGGAGCTTCCCGGAGTCAACTACAGAGACTTGACCGATGGGAAACGCAGGTAAAGACAAGGGGCAGGGACATGGTTCATGCTTCAGTTTAATTCTGTGCCACCTTGTTCCCTCATTGTCTGCCTCCTCTCTCTAGGGATGTAACCAGTGACAGAGCAACCCCAGAGGAGATCTCATCCTATTACCGTAACTATGTGCAGCTAAAGGGCCTCCAAAAGAATTTTGTTGACAACACCTATGTGACCTCCGTCCAGAAACTCAGCCGGGGGCATGATGGGCAAACTGATGAAGGCGATGTGCAGGTGGGAGATGGTAGAAATGAGGGCTTTGAGGGTATTGGAGTTGAGTGTGTAGACGATGGAGGAGGGGGGGTTCTCTGGGAAGTAAGGGGATACCAGCAGGTGCAGAACGACACTCATGTACCCTTCTGTCTATTTGCTGAGAATGTGGTTCTTGCCACTGGTGCATCAGATTCACCCATTCGATTAGGTCTAGAGGGGGAGGATCTTCCATTTGTGTTCCACAGTATCTCAGACCTGGGGTTGGCTGTAGGCCGGAGAAAGCTGGATATGAACTCTGATCCGGTTTTAATTGTAGGTGCCGGCTTAAGTGCTGCAGATGCAGTTCTGTGCGCTTGCAACAGCAACATTCGGGTGCTGCATGTCTTTCGCAAGAGCGTAGATGACCCAGATCTCATTTTCAAACAGTTGCCCAAGACCCTGTACCCAGAGTACCACAAAGTTTACAACATGATGTGCTCTCAGACCTACACAAATGCGGCCACCTCCTCTGCTCCTAACATACCCCAGGCAGTTAGCATTGCCTCTTCGGTATGTGCCAAGATGTGCCCAAAGCCCCAGCTGGCCACAGGTTATATGGCTGGTAACGCCAGTGTCGGCTTGTTTCCCGACTACACTAGTTTCCCAGAACACTGCGTGGTGTCCCTCCAGTCTGACATGAAGTGTTTGCTGCAGGGGATAAACTCCCTCAAGGCATTCAAGATCTCCATGGTCCTGGTGCTGATCGGGACCAACCCCAACTTGTTTTTTTTGAAGGGGCAAGGCCAGTACCTGGGTCAGGATCCAACAAAACCCATCTCTTGCAAGCAGAACACCATTGACATCCACCCATACACGTTTGAGTGTACCAAGGAACCAGGTCTATTTGCCATGGGGCCGCTGGTGGGAGACAACTTTGTTCGCTTTTTGAAGGGGGGCGCTCTTGGCATCGCCTCCTGTCTGCTGAAGAGACTCAAGAAGAAAGGAAAGCTCATCAGCAGTGGAGGAAACAACTTCATCTGAAAACCTGATGGAGAAGAGAGT
The DNA here is from genome assembly GCF_949316205.1 of Platichthys flesus. Classification (NCBI taxonomy): domain Eukaryota; kingdom Metazoa; phylum Chordata; class Actinopteri; order Pleuronectiformes; family Pleuronectidae; genus Platichthys; species Platichthys flesus. The sequence continues at coordinate 16,013,115 of NC_084955.1, forward strand.
AGTACACGTTGGTTGTAGGGCACAGATTTTGAGTGCTTTTAGCAACCAATGTAAAATGTGTGTGGGAGTTTTAATATGCTCTGATCATTCATGCAGTATTTTCTCATCAAAGCTTAAACATCTTAGAACTTACAGAGACCAAAAAGACAGTGGATGTACACCAATTAGTTTCTAAAGAAACACTAGACCGCTTTCAAGAGTCTTGTCTGACTTCACAAGAAGTCTAAGCTACCGTGTTCCAATGTTTTCTAGTCAATCTGTAACCTCACAACTCAATGGGACCTTATATTCATCAGGTTTATTTATCTGTTCACCATGTGTCTTTCAATCCATTTATTTACTAACTTTACTTGACTTAAATCCTGTTTTTATAAAGAATATATACAAACACTAACTTGTAGAAGTGACTTCTCTAAAAGCAAACTGTGGTCCTGCTTTACAAACCTGCAATGATCTGAATTCTACGCAACATATCCAAGAGTGGTGACTGTTTGCAGAGGTTTATTACAGAAAATGTGAACAGACCAGTTCATGGCCGGGCAAATTTAACGTTCCTGTTAATTCTGAGCCAACCACATTTAAAAAAAATCCAGATATTGTTCTGCTGTTGTAGGAGCTAGTGTAGTTGGAGCTCTACCTAAAACAAAGTTGGAAATGTCTAATATACATTTTTTTTTACATTACATGTCATTTAGCTGCTTTATCCAAAGCAACTTCCATTACTGCATTCATTACCTCTGAGGGGCCATTCGGGGCTCAGCATCTTGACCACAGACACTTCGGAGTGAGCTGGGATTCGGGGCCCCGACCTTCTGTCTGGAGGTTGACCACTCTTCCCCCTCAGCCACAGCCGCCCATAAATCTATAAATCTGACCTGTTGCTTTGATGACGCTATGCAAGTAAATTTCTCTTGTAGATTGTATTCTTGGGCAACATTTACTGTGTCCCAGTAAAAGTTATGGTCATTAAAGGATCATTCGGGTGTTTCCATTTCTTTTATTTTTATTTCCTGCAGTATGAAACTCTCATCATTCCACTCCCTATAGAACAGTGAACATTTATGCAGTAGTTATATTTGTATAGAGATTTGTTCAGGCAACAGCAAACTTCATAGGACATGAGACCTATGAAGTACAAAGTATTTTCCATTAATAATAATGACTTACATTTTTCTGAATGCGTCTGCACCCTTTTACATTTTTTTAATCACAATTTGTTTTAAATTTAAAGTTATCCCTGTATTATTTAAACTACATCTTCAAACTAATAAATTAACTTATTACTGAACCTCTATCTTTTTACTTAGGGTTCATTTATTAAGTGCCAAATATCAGTTTCAAACGGTTCTGAACGGTAACATTAGCAGCATAGTTTTTTGCTGCTACATTTAGATTCCTTTCATTTACTTAAACTCTGAATATAAGTGTGATGCCATATGAAGAATATTTTGTGTGCCACTGACGCACAGCTCAAGGTTGGTTTATGGTGATGGGCACTTTGATCCCTGGAGGGATTTCATTCTTTCGCCCCTTTCATTAAAAAACATTAGTCTGAGTCACTGTTAAACATTAGTAAATAATGCACATAGTCACATGATCTTTTCCATTAACAACGATGTTGTTTAACACCTTACTATTTAAGTTTCGGTTATCATAGAGCAGTTGACTAGTTTCACATGGTACTTGTGCTAAATACTGAATTACAGCTGTATTATTTCTTGATGCAATTTTCACTGGTTTCTGAAAAGTGTTTTGACATAAATATTAAATTTAAGCTTGCAGGCACAAACGCCTGCTGAGCAGCAGCTGCTTGGGGGCAGAAGCTAGAGGCCAGATGTGATAAGAATTTTAGCCAGTGCATTAAAACAGGACTACAGACGAGACTGGGTGACTCAAAA